>NW_020200620.1:166842-168009 GCF_001531365.2 Cynara cardunculus var. scolymus
ACTCAGATATGGTTGTCCTCTTGGGTAGGTATGTCGGTTTTGACATCCCATAGAGGTATTTCTTATAAGCACTCAGTCCCTCCTAAAATTTTGCGTTATGCACATTTGATCACAATGATTGCTCAAAAATATTATTTCTTTAAAGCACAATGATCAGATAAAAGTTGATCAAATAATTTGGCTTTAAGCACGATCAATAAAGAATGATGCGACAACAATTCGATTATTYRRTATGTATGAGAGAAATGAATGAAGATCTGTAAGAACAAGTTTACAGATTCTGATATTCAAAAAAAATGAATGTGTATCAGTCAAAGAAAAAAAATCAGAAAAACAATGTTGAATACAAACGAGTGTATTATCACCGAAAATGATTTTCGTATAAGAGATGTGATAATAACAGTTTGAAGAATAGCTGAAACAGGTATTGGAGTTATGTACGACGAGAAATTACACAAATAAAATCTCAAGAAATAACTGTTCAGAAAATGTACTCGTTACCAAAAAAAAATTTCATTTTCCAAAACCATTTATTCAAAAAATTTCTAGAGACTCCCCCTAGAAAACAGATTTAAGTAATGAATCATTTAAGCTCAAAAAATGAAAAAAAAACATTTTAAGCACGGGTTCTAAACTGAATGTTTAGAAACCACACTCGGTAAAGCACGGGTTCTAAACTGAATGTTTAGAAACCACACTCGGTAAAGCACGGGTTCTAAACTGAAATGTTCAGAAGCCTCGGTTGGAATAAATTACAACTCCCCCTGCATCGGTGTAGCACAAAAATGATATTCTGATCAGCACAAGATGGACACACCTGCAAAACCAGATTAAGTAGATTTTGGTACCCAAACGAACTTGGGTCCTATATTGTTAGTATTGGGTTGGGGTATGTTGTAACTTCCAAACCATTTATTTCTATAAGGTATTTTCTTTTCAGTACTATTAACAGGATGATTATATACAAGATATGATTCATGCCAGTTATTATAATCATACATGTTCTTACCTTTCCAGTTGTTCTGATAACTGTTATCTCCATGCCACCTATTGAACCTTTTGTTATTGATAAAATTATTGGTTCTTCATGTTGAGCACATAATCCTTCTCTTGCTAAGATTAATCAAATCATTAGTAGACTTCACAATGCAAGGAAGATTGTTAGTA
>NW_020200620.1:169194-182809 GCF_001531365.2 Cynara cardunculus var. scolymus
ATTCATCCTTAACTCTTTCTATCCTTTCTTTATGTTCCCGATTCAAAGATTTAATACATTGCTCATTACAATAATTCTGAATTTTATAATCCACAATACTCTTTTCTAACTCAGCAATCTTCTCTCTCAACTCCTTTATAATATCTGCCATTAAAAACAATTGATCAGTTAAGGATCTATGCAGTTCAAGAAAATTGATTAAAGAAAAGCACACTAAAAGAATTACAAAATTTCTGGAAAATCACACAACACTCAATTCTCAAACTTACAAACAATCCGGTCAAAAAAACAACTTAAACCGCAGCTTCTACTCACTTAACACAGGCTGCTCTACACTTAGCTTCAAATTTAAATTTCTAATAAGCTTACCACATGCAGTCTTATCTGATCAAGAGATGTGAAATAAATCGTTCACTGCATGAATTTCTTAGTCTGATCACAGCCAGAAATAAATCGTTCAATGCATTAAGAAAGCTTCTTTTAAACCGGTAAAGAAGTGAACCTCACAGTCCGCTCACTATATGCTTCTAAACCTGAGAATATTACAAGAAATCCAACAATTCAAACAGCATGAGCGACTTCCATCACCATTCAAAACTTCACAGAAAAGGTTATCACTATACAGACCCTTTAGTGGTCTAGATGTACGAACTAGCTTTGAAGAGAGTACAAGTGATGTCGAGGACCGAGTTATAGTAGTTGAAACTGTGAAGGAAGATGATACTAGAGAAGTTACTGCCTAAACCGCTCAATTGTTAAACAACAGTGTCTAAACCGATCAAGTTGCTGTTTAAGTCACTGCATGAAGCTTATCCGGTCATTGAATGAAACAAATCCGATCACTGACTGATGCTAAACCGCACACTGCATGAGGTTAAACCGCACACTGCATGAGGCTAAACCGTACACTGCATATGTCTATACCTGTAACTGCAAATTGCTAAACCGCACACTGCATATGTCTATACCTGTCAACTTGAATGTTAAACCTGTCAAGACTTGAAACTTAAACCTGTCAAGACTTGAATGTAAACCGGAAAACACTTTAAGTGTAAACCTGTCAAAGTTTGAATGTTAAACCGGACACTATGTATATAAATCTATCAACACAAGAGTGTAAACCGGACAGCATGTAAGTCTTAAACCTGTCAACACAAGAGTGTAAACCGGACAACATGCAAGTCTTAAACCTGTCAACACAAGAGTTTAAATCGGACAGCATGCAAGTCTTAAACCTGAAAGCATAGGAGTCTAAACCGGACATCACAACAGTCTAAACCGGACAACACAACAGTCTAAACCGGACAGCACAACAGTCTAAACAGGACAACATATGTATCAACTAAACCGCTCAACATTTCTATTAAAACAGCCTCTTAACCTCTCAACAAACACACTTCACACATACTTGACAACCAAACTAAGATCAAATCAACAAACAAAAACAAAAATTACACAAATTCATACAAAAATTGGATCAAAATCTGATTTGGTATGAATTTTCACATGAACACTAAGAACTTCAAAACAAACAAATCTCTTCAAATCTCTAAAAATAATGATCAAAACGCAAAATCACAAGAATAAAAATGAAGCACTATGTTAAAACACACACAACGATCATCATTTTAACAATCAAAAGTCCAAGAATGAAAGATTTCCAGAGAAAATTCGTGAAAAAAGTTAAGAACACTCAAGAACATAAAAACATGAAAATTCCAGAAATTTCAGCAACTTTTGATGATTTCTTCAAGCAAATTTCGCTGCAAACGTGCTCTGATACCAATTGTTAGTCCACTTTGATCAATCTTCAAGATAAACCTTCATGATTCAATGGCAGATTTTGATAATCTTGTAAGAACGTAATAAGAAGATGAGAGAGAAAGTCAACTTTGGTCAAACTCTATTATACGTACGAAATCTTACTAATGAGCTCACTTCTTTCAAAATTACAAAGACTAACCATATTTATATGGTCAAACTATTAAAGACAAGTCTAAGTCAAACTTCTATAAGAAAGTCAAACACACTGACTTTTACAATTATAGACTATATTTAACTTTCAAGACGAATACAATTAATACTGATTTTCAATCCTAACAGAAAAGGTCGAAGGTTTTTTAGCATTCATAGTTTGTTGTTCTTGCTCGCAAATATGTTTTGGCAGAGGTTCGTCAAAGATTTTGAAAGCGTAAAGAAAAAATGAGAAGATAATTCTCATATTTATAGGTAGGAGGAGAGATAAAAAGAAATAGGAGAGAGGAAAATATGACTGTTGAGTAAGTGCCATGATAAAAAAAAGTAGCACGTTCTCATCCACGATTGGATGGAATTTGGAGGAGTCACGTGTGTCAGACTTTTACGCGGGTCTCGGAACAAAATTGTATTGATAACATAGAATGTCGTCATAAAGACGGTTCATAATCTATTTCTTTTAAAGTGAAAAGGTTTTAAGAAAATTCAATAGGTACATTAAGTAATAAAAGAATCACTAAATAAAAAAATCTTTTAAAACATTTGATCACTGAAGAAGAAAATCTTCAGTGATGGTTTAGTTTTAAGAAAGGAAAATATCTTAGAAGAATATATTACTATAAAAGAGTCAGTGATAAGAGAAACACTGAAACTATCTTTTAAAAACATTTGAATCACTGAAAGAGGAAAGGTTCAGTGATCATTTTGATTTTAAGAAAAGATAAGTATAGTAGAGAGATATACTTACTTAAAATGTCCAGCGATAGAAAGAATCACTAAAACAAACTTTTAAAACATTTTGATCACAGAAGAAGAAAAGCTTCAGTGATAGTTTTAAGTTTTAAAGAAGAAGAGCGAGTATACATACCTTAGAGAAAAGAGATATATTTACTCAAGAGTTCAGTGATAGAATGAGAGCACTGAATCATTTCACTGACTGATTGATACGCATAGTTGAAGGAAGTCAATCTTCAGCGTTTAGCATTCTAAGTTAGCTGATCAAGATGTTAAATCTTGTCTCATCAAGAGGCTTTGCGAAAAGGTCAATGAGTTGGTAAATAGTGGGAACAAAGTGAAGTTCAATATTACCATTCATAACATGATCTCCGATAAAATGATATCTGATCTCAATATGTGTGGTCTTGGAGTGAATAACAGGGTCGTTTGCAATCGCAATACAACTAGTGCTATCACAATAGATAGGAATCTTTGAAAACTGAAGATCGTAGTCGTTGACCTGGTTTTTCATCCAAAGAAATTGGGCACAACAACTTCCAGAGGCAACGTATTCGGCTTCAGCAGTTGATGTGGACACTGAGTTTTGCTTTTTAGTTGTCCAGCTCACCAACTTTCCACCTAGAAGCTGACAGCCTCTAGTGGTGCTTTTCCTATCACTTTGCAACCTGAAAAATCACTATCCGAGTAACATATTAAGTCAAAACCTGAACCCTTAGGGTACCAGAGACCCAAATTAGGAGTTCCCTTCAGGTATCTAAAGATGCATTTTACAGCAATCAGATGGGATTCCTTAGGTTCAGATTGATATCATGCACATAAACAAGTAGAATACATGATATCTTGTTGACTAGCTGTAAGATACAGCAGAGAGCCGATCATTCCTCTACAAACAGTTACGTTTACATTGTTTCCATTTGGATCCTTGTTGAGAGAAAGAGGAGGAGCCGTAGGAGTTTTCATAGATGAGCTATTAGAGAGATTAAACTTCTTTTGCATATCAAGGACATACTTACTCTGACTGATAAAGATACATTTTTTTGATTGCTTGATCTGGAGAACTAAAAATAAGGTTAGTTCTCCCATCATACTCATCTGGTATTCTTTTTTCATGTGATCAGCGAATCGAAAACATAAAGAGGGATTGGTGGAACCAAAAATAATACCATCGAAATAAATTTGGACTAGAATGATATGACCTTTAACTTTCCTAAGAAATTTCCATAGACGAATTTCTCAGAGATGAGAAACGAGAAGAGGGTATCCTACCAGGCACATGGAGCCTATTTTAACCTATAAAGAGCTTTATCCAAACGATAAACATGGTTTGGATACTTAGGTCAAGAAACCTTGGAGGTTGTTCAACATAAACTTCCTCTTGAAGTTTTCCATTTAGGAAAGCACTCTTTACAATCATTAGGTAGACTTTGAAGTCTTTATGGCCAGTAAAGGCGAGGAAGAGTGGAATATTTTCGAGTCTAGCCACTGGTGCAAAGGTTTCATCATAATTGATCCCTTCTTCTTGTCTATAACCCTGAGGAATAAGTCGAGTCTTGTTACGAGTTATCACACCTTCTTCATCTAACTTGTTTCGATAGACCCATTTAGTTCCTATCATCATCTTGTCAGAGGGACATGGGACAAGGTACCAGACTTTGTTCCAACCAAACTCAATGAGCTCCTTTTGCATGGAAATGACCCAGCTAGCGTCTAAGATAGCATTATTGATTTTCTTGGGTTCAACAAAAGAAAAGAAGTTGACAAAGAGATATATATTACCTAGACCACGACAAGTCTGAATGCCTGCACTTGGATCACCAAGAATTTGATGAATAAGATGGTATTTTGTCCATCGCTGAGCTGGTAGAGGATTATCATTTGAGCATAGATGTTCGGAAACAGAGGATGAGGCTTCAGGTGCAGATTCTTCAGCAATAGGGACAATTGCTAAAGGAGCCTCAGATTCAGTGATTGATAAAGGTTCAGATGATGAAGGCATTTCATTCACTGGTTGATCAGTGTTTGAAGTAGAAGGAGGAATGCAACTAATGAGAAATGCAATGATCTTTGAAGAAGATTCGCTTTGGTGATTAGCTACAACTAGAATGATAACTGGATTATCTTCAGCTTCTGGGGCTTCAGCGTTGGGTGGAACGCTGAAGGAAGCTTCAGGTTGTCCAAAATGAGAGAACATCAAGTTTTCTAGTTCTTCGTCATCATTTATGATGTGTTTAGAATTAGCTGATTGAAATTCGTCAAAGGTGACATGAATAGTTTCTTCTATTGTATGTCAGAGTTTGTTGAACACTTTAAAGGCTTTGAACACTGAATAATATCCAAGAAAGATTCCTTCATCAGCTTTGGGATCGAACTTTCCTAGTTGATCACGGTTGTTGAGAATATAACTCGTACAACCAAAGATATGTAGAAAGCTAAGAGAGGGCTTTCTGCTATGGAAGAGTTTGTAAGCTGTCATCTTGAACCTCTTAACAATCAGCAACCGATTTTAAGTGAAACAAGCGGTGTTGACAACTTCAGCCCAGAAATGAGTTGGAAGATGAGATTCGCTGAGCATTGATCGAGCAGCCTCAATGATTGTTCGATTTCTCCTTTCAGCGACCCCATTCTGCTGAGGAGTTCTCAAATAAGAGAAGTTGCGAGAGATTCCCTTTTCCTCAAAAAAGTTATCCATAGTGTTGTTTTTGAATTCAGTTCCATGGTCATTTCTGATAGATCTTACTTTAATATTATTGAGTACTTGTATCTTTTTGATAAACGATATTATTTCTTCAGGTGCTTCACTTTTGGATTTGAGAAAGAAAACCCAAGTGTATACTTCTATCTTTTTGTACCTGGAGTACTCATCAACAATGACGAGTGTATACTTCTTTCTAGCAATAGATTGCACGTTCACTAAACTAAAGAGATCCATGTGCAGTAGCTGAAGAGGTGATGTCACTGAAGAGATTTTCTTGGACTTGAAGGTAGCTCTTTTCTGTTTTCCTTTCTCACAAGTTGAGCAAAGAGATTCCTTTACAAAGATGTGTTGAGGAAGACCAGTGACGAGATCATTTCTAGAAAACTCACTGAGTGTCTTAAAGTTAAGGTGAGAAAGTCGTTTGTGCCACAGCCAGTTGATATCAGATGAAGCTTTAGAGAGGAAACAACTATTCTCAGTGAGAGGATAATCCATGTTAATGATGTAGACATTCTCTAGACAAGAGCCGGTTAGAGCAACCTTATCATCTTTGTCGTAGGCATAGCATGAATTCTTAAAGAATTTCACTATGAAATCTTTATCACACAACTGACTGATGTTGAGTAGGTTGTGCTTCAATCCTTCAACATATGCAACACGCCTGAAAGTGGTTGCACTGTTGGTTAATACACCAAAACCTTTGGTATATCCTTTTCCATTTCCTCCAATGGTAATGGAAGGGCCTCTTTCATCCTTGTATTTGATAAGCAGGGATTTGTCTCTAGTCATATGTCTTGAGCATCCACTATCGAGATACCAAATGCCTTTGAAAAGCCCAAAATCATACAAATCTGAATTAGATCTTCAAGAATTAAGAACAAGATGAAGATTAGAGAGAATATGATCACCAAATCTTTTGTAGATTTCTTGAGAGAGAATTACAGCACTAATCAGAATGATTACAAAATGTTAATGACAAATTACAAGGCTAATGACTATTTATACTAATGAAAGCATTAAACATATCTATTACAAAGCTTAATTAAATGGAGAAGTTGAATACAATCATTAACGCACATACTTGAACCCAACATTCTCCCCCTTTGGATTCAAGTTCGAACTCTCGTAAATCTTGTCTTTCTGAGTCCAAGAATTTTCTTCAGCCTCCTTAGTGCATTCCGATATTGAATTTTCTCCTCAAGTAGATTCAGGGCATTGATCAACAAATATCTATCTTTTGAACTCATCCTCTCTGACTACGCAGCTTTATCATTGTTTACTCTCCTCGTGTCAAGTGCCTATCTCACCAGTCTAATAGTACCATCAAAATATTTGTTTAGCTCGCTGAATCTCATAAACTTCTTTACTTGATGCTCAGCAAAGTATATAACACCGAACTCTGGTTGTTCAAGAATCATGTAAACTGGATAGGCATTAATGTGTTCTAACTTTTGATCTGGTCTCTTCAAATTGATGATTCTCTGACTATCTTCAAGACCCATCTGAACATCAATAACTATAGCCACCTAAACATGACTCCGCATAAACCTTTTTATTGCACTAAGGGGAACAAGAGCTCCATCTTTTCTGTTTGTCATGTTCCAGATTTCATGGTACATATACTCCAGGTCTTCTAAATATAAGTTTGAGAAATCAGCTTCACTAAATCTCCAGACCTTACCATCTTGTCGTGTCACCATGAATACCGGATACCAGGCTCTTAGAAGTCTTTGAGCATCAATCTGTTTAATTGACACAACTCGATGTTTGGTTCGTACTTCACTGATAGGGAGACGCTTGGCTTTAAGGAAGTGCTTGTACTCCAAGCGATATTCTTTGGTTTCCTTATGGATACCAAGAATTTTATCACCACTTAGAGCTTTACGATGTCGGAGGAAGATGCCAAAGTAGATGTCTTCAAGATAAGGCTCTCGGATCCTAGCCCTGTCATATCCTGGAACATTAGCTCAAATAATTAATGGCACGTAATTCTTCGAAAAAATCTCAGTCGGATCAAAAGGCTCTCTAGGAGTAGGAGTATCAAATGCACCAGCTTTAGCTGCAGTGGAGGGTTCCGGCAATGTCTGACGATCATTCTGAAATGGGAATACTGGGTCTTCATCATTGATGTCGGCTTCAAAGTCAAAGTATAACCCAGATGACTCATCAATATTCTCAATATCTTCTCCGAAATCTTGTTCTCCACCCAGTACAGAAGCAAAAACGTCATTAAACCTGACTTTGGCCGACAAGTCCAGTAGCAACCTTGTTCCTACCGTGGAGTTTGTTGGCTTTTCAACCATTGGCTTGATCGCTGGACTTGTCTCCAACTCTCCATCATCTTCCACAACAATCGCCTCAATGATTCTTTCCCTTGTAGATTCCGGGGTAGAACCTTCAACATTAACGTCTTGAGTAGCTGGCTCTCTTTCAACACTTAGAGCTTGAGCAGACGACTCAGCCACCCTCTGTCTTTTTCTCTCCCTTCATGATGATCTGGATCTTTCGGGTCATCACGCCTTCTTTTGAGTGTAGTGGCCTGAGCTCTGCAAGTCTCTTCTAGAATAGATACTCGTTCAGAAATGGCATCCATTGAGCTTTTAAGAACTTGGGTGTTTGATGTGATTAACTTACTAACTTTGGTGAAGCTAGAAGCAACCACATCCTGAAAGACCAAACACTCTGAGTCTCGAACAGGGGGTTTTCATCAATTTGTTGTCGTAGGAGCCCAACCAAATCTGCATCTTCTGCGTCAGGATTTTGGGATGCCATCAATTTAGCATATAGCAGGGATTTGAGTTCATCCACCGATTGCACTTGTACCGTCGGAGGCTCAGGTACAGGCGGTGGTGATGGCGCATATGGTTGCTCTTCTTCTACTTGCTCCTTCCCCTTCAACAGACTTTTCAAACTTGCAATCTGAGCATCCGCATTGTCTTGAACAGCCTTTAGGCGCCGTCCAGATATTCCCTAGACACAAAGTCTGGTAAACTAACTCCTGGATCACTTAGATTACCAGTTGAGACAACAGTTGAGTAAGCTGTTGTGCCTACGTTCAATATTGGCATAGTGATAGCACTGGTAGGACTTCCGACGGTTCCTTGTGGGAGGTCAATCGACACCACTCTGGTCGTTTCGGCTAGTTCACTAAGAACTGGAATTGGAGCAACAGATGCCCGAGACTCTTGTGTACCTATGTGTATTGGCTCTAGACTCGAGGTGCACAGAATCGAAGTCGTAGGCTGGGGCAGCGGCCTACTAATTTCAATATCTACATTCTCCAAATGAGAAGTAGATAGCAGATGTGCTAAGTCCCCGTGTTGAAATGAAACAACTGGTTGTTGAGAACCAGTTGAGTGGTCAGGTTGGGTGTGTAAATGCATAGCTGGGCTAGCTATGTCTTCTTCAATACCAACATTCAACGAATGAATGTCGATAGCAAATGTGGATGCCCGGCTATGTTTATCCGCTAGGATAGGAGCTTGATATTGATTTTGTGCTCTGCTCTCACACTCACCATATTTTTCTCCTTCCCTTTCACTCAACCTCTCAGCATTTTCTACTTCAGCTCCCTCATCTCCTTCTCCTATTGAAACATCTTGTAGAATACGATCATATTCGTCATATGTAGCTCCAAATTCATCAACATTGAACGATAATGAACGCAGAGTTGGACAAGTCTGTGGAGCGTCAAATTCTGCAAAAAATATCGTCAATATTATCAACCACTGCTCCAAGTTGAATGTTATGTGAAATCATCGGTTGAGCAGGGTTGTCAGAATCATCATCATCATCATTATTGTCATCATCGTCACCCAGAGCTGCCTGATTCTTAGATATTGTATATTTCGAACTTGATGAAGTTGTGGAAGTACTATCAGATGAAGTATTGTGCTGATCAGAGGCTCCCCGCTACTGTTCACCCCTCTCAATTATATTTTCCCTCATCTCACTGCCCTATTCAGGTAACCCGTGTTCCCGAACTCTCTCACCTACAGCTAACACCTCTCTCTCAGTTGAGGCATGGGGTGATCCCGGGGTAAGTTTAACTGGTTCTGGCGAAACTATAGGATCTATAACTCTCCTATAATCTATAACACACTGAGCCCTCCGATCAGCAAAGGAAAATAACTCTGGTGGTATCTCCATGATTGAATCCAGATCTTCAACCTCGGTATGTTTTCGAATTCTAGACATGACGAATGTCGGCCGCATTTCACTATTAGCTCTGGCCGGGATATCTTCATTTGAGTTCATCATTGCCTTTATGAACAGTTGCAGAAATCTCTGAAAAGGCACAAATTTTCTGGCTTTCGAAGGAAATCTCTTTGCATTAACGAGCTCAACCAGCTCATTCCATATGACGAGCGCATAGTCATAGTTGCGTGAAAAGACTATCCCACGAAAGAACTTCAGAAATGAACTGTTGCATGTGTCGATTCCCGCAATTTTGGAAGTCAGACATCTGTTCAGGATTGAAAATAGCAGATGCCAGATCGACGGTAGAAAATGCAGTTTGAATTGAGACGGGTTAGTTAACTCTTGCGAGTATCCTAACCATTTGATGTCACGGCAAAGTTGATCATCTGTAAAGCCTGGTCCGGGAAGACGTAGAATTCTTCTTAGTCTTTTTAATGTCAATCGGCTGACATATTCATCTACGGCTCCTTCGAAGTAGTAAGTGTCACCGTCTTTGGCCAGTGTTAGGGTATTCCAAAACTATTGTAAATACACCATTGGAACTAGTGTGTGGGCAGAAAGAGAGCAGGCAATTGGGTGTCTGTTGATCCTCTCTCTCAGTGATTTGATGATAATCCTTTTTTCCCTTTCACGTTGTATTTGTGTTTCTGTATTTTCAGTTCCAGCGATCATCATTGAGTATATTCAGTGATCGCTGAAAAACTTGCTTTGTAAATTCATCAGAGACAGCAATACTTCAAGAAGACAACACTCACACCAAAGAACCTTCAGCGAACATCGAAGACTGAAACTGAAGATTAGAGACTGGCGAGTACGTGATCTGAAGCAGTATTCAGTTATTACAAACCTGTCTACATATGTATGAAGACTGCTCTAGCTTCAGCGAATGATGAGGAGACCTCCAGGTCATTCCAGCATTCAGCGATCAAAGGAAGCTTGCTTAGCACGATTGTTGTTGTCTTGTCCTTATGCAGACAAAGGACAAACCCATACCCTTGCAAAAGTTAGTACGGTACGGAGCCGATTAATCGACTCTTTGTCCACTAACTTTAAGCAAGGATGTCTGCTCAAAAATAGTGATTTTGTACTATTCACTATAGCAAAGGACAACCCTTCCTCTTAAGGCTTGACACACACTCTAAACCCTACCTTACTGCATTAAATGTTCATTTAATGCAGTGGGTATAAATAGAAGTGTTTATTCTCTTTGTAGAGTGCGCGCATCACTCTCCAACCTAATTCTGACTTCAAGCATCATCTAGCTTAAGTAAAGGATCTTTCATATAGCATTCTCTTTTCTGTGTTTGCTATAGCTTCGTGTCTAACCAAAGATTGTTTAGATAGGTTTTTCTTTACCTTATCTTTCCGCAAACAGTCCTGTAAAATATGTATTGATCTTCTCTATCAATATATATTTTAAATTTGAAAACCATGTGTTTGTATCCATCCCCCCCCCTTCTACAAACTGTTTCTTATCTTGTAGACCCTTTCGGGACCAACAAGTGGTATCAAAGCAGTGTTTTCTTTCTTTCCTTGTGTTTTGTTATTTCTCTGTATTAATTTATCTCTTCTTAGATAACTTACGCTTTCAAATGGCTTTACATATTACAAACACACACGCACAAGATAATGGCTCCCTTGCCAAACCTCCCCGGTTTGTCTGTGACAACTTTTGTCTCTGGAAGAACCGGATGTCCCTCTTTCTGGAAGGTGTGGATCCTGAAATTCCACATTATATAGAAAATGGACCATATATTCCATTCGCTATTGTTCTGGCAGTTCCAGCAATAGCTACGACTGCCGCTATTCCTGAACGGCAAATTCCAAAGCTTCCACATCAATGGAGCGATGAGGACAAGAAGAAAATAGCTATAGACACGCGTGCTCGGTCTATAATAGCTATGTCTATTCCTGATGAGATCTATCACTTAGTGATGAAACTCAAATCTTCTAAATCCGTATGGGATACTCTATGTGTCCAATATGAAGGAACCTCTCAGGTTCAGGAGACTAGAAAGATCAATCTAGTAAGACAGTATGAAAGCTTTCTCTGTGGAAAGTCCGAGACGCTGTCTGAAGTACATCAAAGATTTAACTGCCTTCTTGTTGATCTTAGGGCTGTCGGCAGGGAATATTCTAATTCTGAAACTTTGACTAAGTTTCTAGAATGCCTTCCTGAGTCTTGGGACACCTTTTCCATGTGTCTCAAGATGCCAAATGACATGTCGTCTCTTTCTCTTTCGTCTTTATACGGGATTCTGCTTAACCATGAGCAATCTCGTCAATTGAAAAGAAATCTTGTAAAAGAATCCAGGGAAATGAAAAGCTCTCCTTTAGCTTTGATCTATGAATCCCCTTCAGTTGAAACTTCTACCCCTTTTGTTTCTTCTCTACCTCCCATGGTCATCACGGAGATAGACTCTTCTGAGGAAATTCCAGAATCTGATTTATCAAATTTTGATGAGTCCCTAGCACTCCTAACTAAGTCATTTAGGAGGTTTACCAACAAGAGCAAATTTCGCAGATCTCCTCAACTATCCCTAAGGGAGAAGCCAAAGTCTGAAAGAATAGACAAGGCTTCAGCTATCGGCTACAATTGTCACCGGCCTGGACACTTTGCAGGTGAATGCAGATCGAAGAAGACTGTGATGCCATCTTCTAAAGCTCCTTCCTCCTTCAGAACCATAGATGAGAAGTACTCTAAACTGAAGGAAAAGTACAAGAAGATGAAGAAAAACCAGCAAAAGACTAAAGGTCTTGTTGCTGAAGCATGACTGGGCTGAATCATCTGATGAATCATCTTCTGACAAAGAGGATAAAAGCTACGTCTGCTTGATGGCCATTGATGCTGATGAAGGATCTTCTAAAGCATCTACCTCCTCAGAGCCATCTTCTTCTACTCAGGTATGCTTCCTGAATGAACCCTCTTCTTCTACTAGTTTTTCTGCACTAGATACTCTGACGGTTGACCTTTACAATGCCCTCAATGGCAAATCAAAAGTTGAAATGCTTAACATTGATCTTCAAGAACAATTGAAGATTTGCCATTCTAAGATCAAAGAACTGACCTCTGTTGAAGAAAATCTTAAAGATCAGGTTATTGTAAACCAAACATCACTGTTGAACGTGAGAAAGCTATCGCTGAGCGTGAGCGAGCCATCGCTGAACTCAAGGCTGAGAAAGCTACCATTGAAGGGTGGTGCAATGCTTCCTTCAAAGCCTCTGAGATCATTAACGCTCAGATCCCCGCCAAGATAAAGACTAGTCTAGGATTTTCCTATGATCAGGAAGATAGTGTTGTAGACAGGTCCATGCTCAAGTTTGATACCTTCGTCTCTTCTATTCCCAACACTTCTTCCTCTCAGTCCTCTTCTTTTTCTGAGAGTCATCTTGATGGAACTCCTTTGAGTTCTGGGTGCAAAGACAAAGGTAAATCCATTGTCACAGCATCCCGTCTTAAGAAGTCAATCAAGTCTAATAGATCTAAGTCTATTCCTTCAGCTTGCAAAACTTCTTCTTCAGGGACTAGGAAATCTGAATCGCTTCAGAAATCTAAGTCACGGCTCAAGGTGAACTTTTCACCTAAAGAATCCAATTCCTCGAAGGTTCCTCCTAGAACTAATGAGAAGGGTATTCTTGGAGCTGGTCCCGCTTCTAATCTAATACTTCATGGCCCTAAAGTAACTCTTGTCTTTAGGAAGTGTAGACACTGTGGTGAGAAAACACATATTGCCAGTAAGTGTCCTTCTGTCGCTAAAACAGGTTCACCAGTTTTGAGCAAGAAAGTAGCCAAGGCTGAGAAATCAACTAAGGTGAACTTATCCACAAAGGCTGCTCCTACAGTCATAGTGAAGAAAACCGCTAAAACTTCTTCTTCAGGTTCGGCGAAGACAACTCCTGCTGAAAAATCTTCAGCATCAGATGTTGTATTTCCTTCCACTAAAGTCTCTTCTCCAGACTCAGTGAAGACTTCCACTAAAACTACCTTGGTAGTTTCAAGGGTTGTTC
>NW_020200621.1:0-4908 GCF_001531365.2 Cynara cardunculus var. scolymus
CTCAATACCTTGACTGTTTTGACAAGAATCGATCAATTTTGACTGTCTTCATCTGGTTCCTTTTACTATTCATTTAAACCGTACCTTGCTTGAGAGAAGAGTTGTCCACACACATTTTGAACGGTTTAGTACTTAGAAATTTTGTGCATCGAAGTGTCTTGTCTGGTTTATTGTCTATGATTGTCTGGTTTATTGTCTGTGATTGTGTGAATTGCTTAGGACTGGAACAGAATTCACAGAATAGTTCTTTTCAGTTTCTTCACAGAATTGCTTGTCTGTGTTTGTTCTTTATACACAAACCACACATAGTTCTGTCTTGGTCAATTTGAGCTAAACTGTTTTGTTGCTTGGGTTCTTGCTATCTGTTCTAAAATCGCATCATATGATACTTTTGATTTTGAGAACCTATCTAATTTGTTACTGTTGTTGTATGTAATTGTTGTGTTTGTGGTTCTAAGGACTGAAACAGCAGCTGTTGGGAATTCACGAATTTATTAGTTGTATTTGTGTGTTTATGAATTTGAGGACTGGCACAGAAGTAGTTTAAGTACAGCAGGTTTCTGTTTTTGAACGTATTTGGTTGCTGTATTTTGTTTCATATTGCTCTAAGTTTTACCGTTCAAGACCAAGTTCCTCACTCGCTTCATCCAGAGATTAACTGTTTCAGGTCTTAGGTTTCTTGGTTGATGCCAAGCAGCCGTGTTGGTTGGTTATGGTATAGCACGAACAGGGACTTCTGCTTTTAACGAGATGAGAACTGCATAACAAAAGACTTGATTTTATTTTTGGAAATCATTGCTGTTAGTTTTGCTCAAGTTTTAAGCTGTCTGATTTAATTTGGGTTCAAGTCTATATTGACAGCAACAAACTGACAGCAGGTTTAGTAGCAGCATTTCAACGACTCCGAAAGCCAAACTTGAAGTTGATTTGAGGTTACTGTACAAGGAACCAGTGTTGATCAGAATTGAAGACTGTTTGTGTTGATTTTAACTGTATTGGCTTTGTTTTATGTGTTAAAAACAGCAGCTCATTCATAACAGTCATTTTTCTTTTGAAATAGCAACTATATTTGTTTTTGTTTCATTGAGTCTGCTAAAACTCTCATGCCTGCAGCATTGAATGAAACATTGGATGTAGCTACTGTTGGTTTGAGTGCTGAAGCTGCATAATAACTCGAGCAAATTTCACCACCAAGATAGCAGAGTTCGTTGTTATACTTGTGAAGCTTTATACAACATTGCAAAGATTTGTAAATTGCACACTGTCTAGCTGAGGTCACATATAGACTGGTGCAAAGCAAGGAATAGTGAAGCAGGTTGAAGAGTTTTACATTTCTTGCTGCTAGTTGGTGTTTTTTGAACAGTTGTATAATCATACAGTATCAAGGACATCTCAAGCTAGCTTGGACCTGATAATTGTTCACTGTTTAAAGCGTAGATTGTATTGTATTTGGTCTTGGATAATTGTTTTGGACTTGGACTGTTTTAATTTAAGGTTTCTATTTGTTCGTGGTTTTTAGTTTAGATTTTATTTTTGGATCATTTCTATTTGTGTGTGTAGTTAACTGTTTGAGAAATTTTATTTTTGGATTGTATTTTATGTATGATGGAATGTTCTCATTTCATCATAAGGAGGAGTATATGTAATAATGAATGAAATATTCATTTCCGAACATTGTTAAAGGGAATCTGATGCAAAGATCAAATATTCATTTCCGAACATTGTTAAAGGGAATCTGATGCAAAGATCAAGGGGGAGTAACTTCGAAAGTGGCAAAAGACTCGAAAGAAGCGCGACTGAAGATAATCACAGAAAGATTATTCATGTGCTACATCGACTGAGAGTTTTTGAATGAGAAGATCAATGTTTCAAAAGYTTACAAAGAAAAGTCTGAAGATTAATTCTGAAGATCCTTTGAAGATCACATCTTGTACATTGTTTCTGACAATCACTGTTCTACYTTGTCAAAAGAGAAGATCACTGCGGTTCTACATTCGAGGGGGAGAATGCTAGAAGATCTTTCTCAACAGTTGATCGTATGAAGATTTCAAGTTGAAGATTTATGTTGAAGATGACATATTGTGCTTAAAGATTCAAAGTTCAAACAGGACTCAAAGTGCAGAATTTTCTTTCAAGTCTGAATACAAAGGGGGAGAATGTTAGGACTGAAAATCAGTATTAAATTGTATTCGTCTTGAAAGTTAAATATTGTCTATAATTGTAAAAGTCATCGTGTTTGACTTTTATTAGAGAGGTTTGACTTTGACTTGTGTTAGTAGGTTTGACCATATAAATAGGGAGTTGTCTTTGTAATTAGAGAGAGAGAGAGCATTATTGTAAATTCATGTACGTAATATAGAAGTTTGACTGATTTGAATACATTGACTTTTCCTCTCAACTATCMTATACATGTTCTTGATGTTCTTACAAGATACATCAGATCTGCCATGATTGTGAAGCTAACATGAAGATTGATCAGTGAATTTTGGGACAAACAGGTACTGAACTATGTCTTTTGAGAACAAGATTAACTCATTGGAGCTGAATGCTAAAATGTTGTTAAATCAAATCTCTGATTTTGAACAATTTATCATCTTGGAACATGACAAGGTTGATAAAGAGAAGAAAGAGATTAGAGAAGAATGTCTGAGCAAGAATCTTGAATTGGATGATAGCATTGCTCAAAAGCAAAAAACACTGGATGAAGAAAAAAAGGCTGTTTGCTATTGAAAAGAAAACCACTGTTAAGAAACAAGCAGCAATTGCCAAAGAGCTTGCAGARAAGAAGAAATGGCTCGACATTGCTTTTGAAAATGATAAGAGCAGTTCAGATGAAGAAAGAAAGAATTTTGATAAAGAAAGGAAAATGTTTGAGAAGTTGAAGAAGGAATTAGAAGGTAAGCTTCTAGATACTTCAAAGAAATTGTCTGATCTTAAGATAGAACTTGAAACTGAATTGAACATGAGAACTAAACTTAAAAAAGAAGTACGATTTAGTTGCTGTGATAACCGAATCCTGGTTATCACCTAAGGTAATTAATATGTGATTATCTGATTAAATAATTATGTGATAGCATGTGACATCCCGTCACTTCTGAGATTCAGGTTAGCACCCCATTGCAGATCCTATATTTAGAAATTATATTTCTCTAGGATCTAGTCTTAAGTGATTAGAACATTTCTAGTATTAGCTCCCAAATTTTATTGGGAAGGTCGCGCTTTGGTAGGAGATCAGATAAAGTTATCTTATACAATGCCAAATATTTTTGAAAATACTATAGATAAAAATAAAGTTGATGTTATGAGTTTTCCTTAAATTAAATTGCAAAAATTCCATTTGAATGTCCACTTGTTTTATCAAAAGATGGAGTTTTGGGTTTTATAAAGCCATTTTATTTTTGGGTAAAGGTTTTAGTGGGCTTATTCTTTTGGGAAAATAAAGGTTTTATTCGGTTTGGGCCTTGTTGGCCAGCCCATTCACTTTATTTAAATTCTCATATAAATACCCCTCATCTATGAAGAACTCCCATTTGCATGAATCGCCTGCTTGAAATTTCTCTAAACATTCTCTCTCTAAAAAAACCAAACGCTCTCTAGTTGATTTCACCTTCTTTCGAGTCTTTTGAAATTCTTTCTCAATCTTGAAGATCCTCCAAGACTTCAAGAAAAAGGTATGATACTAATTATCTTACTTTTGTAAAACCTCTTGAGTTTGCATCATCCTTCTTCTTTTTCAATCTTGTGTTTAATTTTCTGGAATTATAAAGAGGGGAGATTATTCATCCAAGACATGAAAACGTCTTCCAAGAAGATAATAATCTATGATCCATGTGTTTAAAACTCCAAAGTAGGGAGGGAAAAACTCATTGCATGTGAAGTTTTAAACCGCGAAGCTGTGTTTTAAAGTGAAAAATCTTGCATGCATCTTTAATCTACCTTACCTTCTTCAAAAACTCGATGGAGTCGGGAAAGATTCATCCCTGGAAATTTAAATTTATTTTTGCTATTTTAGAAATGGTGATTTCCTTTGGAAAATGATAAGTTCGACCCCAAATAATTGCCGCTCGGTGAACGTGTAATCTGTTTCGGGGGCTGTGTAACTCAAGGATTGTAGTGTAATGATGAGGAATTTAAACCTCTCTAAACCTTCTTGATATTTGGATAAAAATGACTTTTGGAAGGTTTTTTTTTAGTCTTGTGAACCCCAAAAATACTTGGAACAGAATTTATAATGTGTCCAAAAATCATCTTTTGAGTTTAGGATTTCGATTCCTTTTAATATATAATTTTTGAGTTATTTTTAGAATAAATTTTAAACATCAACTTTAATTTTTGAAAACTCGATGGCATTGCATGGGATGCAACTTAACTTTACCATTGTCATGATCCTATAAGTGATTTTAGTTCTGGTTGTTGATCTGTTTAGGAAGATAGGGCGGGCGTTGAAAGCTGCAGATGTCATCATCTTGGATATTCACCTTTAAACCAGTGAGTCCTCACGGCCCCACTTTTAATGCTTTAACTATTTGTTTGGGGGAAAGGCATGAGAATAAACAAACTATGCATGGTTTTTATTGAGATCTTTGGGCTAAGGAACTGCTTAGTCAAGCTCTGTTTGAAACCTCTGGACTAAGGAACTACTTAGTCGGGTTTACTATGTTATGATTTTGTTAACTGTTTTTGCACTATGGAATAAATGCTAAATTGATGTGCTTGGGAGTATGTTTCCAAATAAAGTCCCCGTCCGTAAATGCTACTTGTTAACTCGGGCATGTCCCCGGGCCGTGGTATTGTAGATAGCTGCTATTGTGTTGACAGTCCCACCCAGAAAGGGTGCACTCTACCTATGTTTTCTCGGTCTAATCATGTGGAATTTGGACCACCGCTGAATTAGTACTATAACGAACT
>NW_020200621.1:6593-10066 GCF_001531365.2 Cynara cardunculus var. scolymus
GATATAAGGGTGGCATTTGTATGTATGTGTTTTATGATATAACTCTTTCTATTATATCCCTTCAGATTACCGTGTTCTAGAATCTTTATTTCTTTGTGATTTAAAGATTTAGGATCAAGGTTCTTATTGGAAATCATAGTCTGGATGTTATTGAGGAGAAAACGTCAAGTTTGGCCTGAATCTTTATTTTAACCTTGTTTTGATTTGGAAAGGGTTAAAAGTGGGCATTATGTGAAACCTGATTGGTTCAGAGGTATGGGATTTGCATAATTGAAAGCTTTGCTTGAAATGTGGAAGAAGTCTGGCATTATGCTCTTTTTGTTATATATGAAAGGATGTTTTCTATAAAGATTTTTGGTGATTTTCACCCTGCAATAACATAAATAGGGTATCTCACTAGACCTTTCGCTCTAACCCTCGTTTTCTGATTTTAACTATGTATTGCAGGAGGTTCGGACTGTAAGGAAAAAAGAAAAATTTGATATTTTCCTATATGCATTTCTGCTTGAAGATCTGTAGTGATGTACAATTTTGATTTATTATTACAAGAAATGTATTTGAATTTTTAGACCTTGTATTTGGTTATAATAGATTCTTGTACTAAGGGACCTGAATGAGATAATATCATGTATTTCTTCTGTATGAAATATGTGTTACATGCAATGTATGGGTTGGGGCGTTACAAAGTGATATCAGAGCCTGAGTTTGAGTGATTTAGGTATTCAATAGTATGATACCTAGACTTAAACTGTTTTATTGCATGTTAAGTTCCTGGACATAGTTAGCACCATTGGAAATAAATATGAGGAGTTAAAAAGAACAGTGTGTAAGGTAAATTATAATTACATCTGGCTAGTGTAATTATGAATTTACAGGTACGCATCTGAACTTGAATACTTCATTATATTTGGGAATGTGAATACGTGATTATTAACACTAAACTCTGCAGATGTCTAGACGAACTAGAAGATCTGAAAGAGTGAATCGTCCAGAATCTAAGGAAAGGGAAAAATCACTTGTAAATCTACCGACTAGTACATCCGAAAATAGAGGTCGGGGAAGAGTAAGAGGACGAGGCAGAGGAAGAAGTCAGTCTCAGGGAAGGGGTCGGACTGGAATACATTATGAACATGAAGAATCCCAGTCTGGGAATGTTCAGGAAAGATCAGTACCACATCCTGAATATATAACTAGGGATATGTTGGCAGAGGAAATGGGGAAGTTGCGGGAAACTCTGACATCTATTATGGGAATACCAGCTAGAGTAGAATCAGAAAGAGTGGAAGTTCATCCCTCTACTCCAGTCACCCATAACAAAGAAGGAGATATTAAGATGTNAAACTCTGACATCTATTATGGGAATACCAGCTAGAGTAGAATCAGAAAGAGTGGAAGTTCATCCCTCTACTCCAGTCACCCATAACAAAGAAGGAGATATTAAGATGTTTTTGGCATGCAAACCACCAACCTTTTCTGGGGAGAGAGATCCAGTGAAAGCTATGTGTTGGATTAAGGAGATGGAATCTGTGTTCAACACCATTCGGTGTCCGGAAACAGATAAAGTTCGATTTGTTGTTTCTGTATTAAAGTCAAATGCTTTATTCTGGTGGGAAGTTGAATCGTCTACCAAAACAGATATTTTATAGACTTTGTCTTGGGTAGAATTCGTGGACAGATTTAGGAATCAATTTTGTCCTAAAACAACAGTGAGACAAATGGAGGAAGATTTCCTGAAGTTAGAACAAGGAAATGGAACAATTCGAGATTATACCGAAAGATTCATTGAATACTCTCGCTTTGCTGAACATTATGTTTCGACTGAATCCAGGAAGAGAGAGAGGTATATTTGGGGTTTAAAACCCTCAATTAGAGAGTTCGTTATTGCTATGAACCCCAATACCTTTCCACTAACAGTAGATGCAGCTGAGGTGACCGAAAGAAATAAGAACCGACAATCAGAAGGAAAGGTTGTTGAGAAAATAAAATGGGAAGGGCCTTCATCTTTTCGAGGGCCGAAAACTGTTAGATATGATAACAGATCTGAGCAGAAGATCAGTGAAAAAGTCTGCTCACAGTGTCGACAGGTTCACCACGGAGAATGCAAGATGGATCCAAGGAAATGTTATAAGTGCGGCGAAGCAAGTCATCTGTCTAGAAATTGCTCAGCTAATCGAAGGTGTTTTAATTGCAATTCTCTGGATCATATACGACTGAATTGTCCCTTGTTAAGAACTACGTAGTTAACAATGGGGAGTAACGCATCAGGTACACGGGGAAGGCCTACTGTGAACAGAGGAGGGCAAGGAGGGGCGCGGGGACGGTCCTTCCAGATGACTAAGAACGAGGTAGAGGCATCACCAGATGTAGTAACAGGTACATTCCTTTTGAATTCAATACGTGCTAAGGTGTTATTTGACTCTGGTGCAAACTTTTTGTTTGTGTCACCATTGTTTGCTCAAACTGCATGTCTGAATTCTTTGCTACTTGATGATGAGTTAGTAATTGATACTGCTAATAGTCAGGAAACTGTTACTAAAGTATTCAGTAACTGCATTATTGTTATTGAGGGTTGTGAGCTTCCGATCCGGTTATTTCCCATACCGATGAAGGAATTTGACGTAGTAGTGGGTATGGACTAGTTGGCAAAGTATCGGGCTAGCATTGTTTGTAATCAGAAAATAATCAGAATTATTCTGCCAGACCAGAGAACAGTTGTTATTTATGGTGATCGTCAGAATCATCGTACTAGTATTTTGTCAGTAATGAAAGCCCAGAAAAGTATTCGAAAGAAGTGCCAAGGATGTTTGGCATATGTAATTGACTTAAAGAAAGAGAAGAGAAAAGAAGAATCGATTCCGATTGTTAGTGAATATCTAGAAGTCTTTTCAGAAGACTTATCTGGATTACCACCAGATAGAGTCATTGAGTTTCGAATTGATTTAGTACCAGGGGCTGCACCAGTAGCAAAGGCGTCGTACCGTTTAGTTCCAACTGAATTGAAAGAACTGGTTGCACAGTTGAAAGATTTAACTGATAAGGGATTTATTAGGCCCAGCACTTTACCTTGGGGTGCTCCGGTCTTATTTGTTAAGAAGAAGGATGGGTCTATGCGAATGTGTATAGACTATCGTGAAATGAATAAATTGACAATAAAAAACAAGTATCCTTTACCAAGGATTGATGACTTGTTCGACCAATTGGTAGGAGCAAGTTATTTCTCCACGATTGATTTACGATCAGGGCATCATCAGCTCAAGGTCAGGGAAGAAGATATTGCCACAACAGCATTCAGAACAAGGTATGGGCATCACGAATTTTTAGTTATGTCATTCGTCTTAACTAATGCGCCCGCAGCCTTTATGGATTTAATGAATAGRGTATGTAAGGAATATCTTGATAAATTCGTTATTGTATTTATCGATGATATTCTTATATACTCTAAAACCGAAGAAGAACATGCGGAACATCTTCGT
>NW_020200621.1:11356-16626 GCF_001531365.2 Cynara cardunculus var. scolymus
GTTCCATTGTCTATTATCTCTGATAGAGATAGTCGGTTTACTTCCAAATTCTAGGAAGGACTATAGAAAGCTTTGGGATCTGAAATTCGGTTAAGTACATCTTATCATCCGCAAATAGATGGGCAAAGTGAGAGAACTATCCAGACTCTCAAAGATATGTTGAGAAGTTGTATCATTGATTTCGGGGGATCGTGTGAAGATCACTTGCCATTGATAGAGTTTGCGTATAACAATAGTTACCATTCTAGCATCCAAGCGACACCGTATGAAGTGTTGTATGGACGTAAATGCCGAACGCCATTGTGTTGGAATGAAGTGGGTGAAAAACAGCTGACAGGTCCTGAAATTGTTCAAGAAACTTCTGAAAAGATCGAACAAATCCGTGAAAGAATAAAAACAGCACAAGATCGCCAGAAAATTTATGCAGATAATCGTCAAAAGCCAATTGAGTTTAGTATAGGTGATTTTGTGATGTTAAAAGTTTCACCATGGAAGGGTGTTATCAGATTTGGAAAGAAAAGAAAACTCAGTCCAAGGTATGTGGGGTCGTTCAGAATATGTAAGCGAATTGGGCCAGTAGCATATCAGTTAGAGCTGCCAAAAGAGCTGAGTCTGATTCACAACACTTTTCATGTGTCTAATCTACGGAAATGTTTGCCTGATCCTAGTCTAGCTATACCGTTGCCAGAGATTCAATTAGACAGTAAACTAAATTTTGTAGAAACACCAGAAGCTGTAATTGACCGAAAGATTAGGTTGTTGAGAAACAAAGAAATAATTCTGGTGAAAATTCAGTGGAAGTTTCACAAAGGACCAAAAGCAACATGGGAAWTGGAATCAAAGATGAGATCAGAATACCCATGGCTTTTTTATTAAAGAAATTCCGGGACAAAATTCTGTTAAGGGGTGGATAATGTGATAACCAGATCCTGGTTATCACCTTAGGTAATTAATATGTGATTATCTGATTAAATGATTACGTGATAGCATGATAAATTGATACATTTGATCATGTTGGTATGTGAAAATTATGTGCATAATGTGATTATGTGTATGAGAATATGTACATATGTGGAAGTATATATATATATATATATATACACAATGTATATGTGCTTGAAATGGGTGTGTAAATATTTATATAATCTTATATGCATGGTGTATGTATGCATGCATGTGGCAATGTGAGTTAGCCGCCTTTCCTGTTTTGGAAAGTATAAAAAGGGAGGTTGAGCCTCCATATTTTCTCTTCTTGCTTTTGTTAAAGTTCTGTGATTTAAAAAAGAAAAGAGGTTGACCGGATTATTTCTTGTCTGGAGATTCAAGTTGATTTCAAGTATATTTGATTTCAAAAGCTTGTTAAGGTGAGTAATTTCTAAACTCTTTTGCATAAAACTTTTACTGGTTTTATATAATCTTGTTTATTATTGGAATGAAATCAAGGGATTTTGCTTAAGGGTTTTATATGGACAAAGCTTGTCCGGATTGTTTTAAATCGGTCAAAGGTTGGANCAAAGGTTGGATGTTGTATTGTCCGGATTGTTTTAAATCGGTCACAGGTTGGACGATGTATTGTCCGGATTGTTTTAAATCGGTCAAAGGTTGGACGATGTATTGTCCGGATTATTTTATAAATAGCTATAGTATTGAACGATTTAGTTTTAAACCGGTTAAATGTCGATCGGGATATGATCGGTAAGAATAGTTATCTTTTTGAACTGAGAAGTAAGAATACGACCATTTGGTGGCCGGATTGTTTTAAATCGGTTAAGTTGTGAGCGGGGTATTGTCYGGACTTGTTATCCGGACAAAAATATTGATTTAATTCTAAGTGATAACTGGACAAAGCTTATACAAGGTGTTGTCCGGATTGTTGACCGGAGATGAAATCTAGCTAAGTTAAGTTGACCGGATTTGAAGTTATACTTTGTGTTTTTGATAAGAAATGCTATTTTGTCATAAAAAGGAAGTTTTGAAATAAATGATTTTGTTTTGCCAATAATTTCAATGACTGCGGTCTATTCGAAGTTATTTTGTGAAATATTTTTGATGAGGAAATAAGGGTGGAATATCAAGGAGAGGTGTACTATGGGATAAGGGTGGCATATCAAGGAGAGGTGTACCATGGGAGAAGGGTGGCATATCAAGGAGAGGTGTAAATTTGGATATAAGGGTGGCATTTGTATATATGTGTTTTATGATATAACTCTTTCTATTATATCCCTTAAGATTACCGTGTTCTGAAATCTTTATTTCTTTGTGATTTAAAGATTTAGGATCAAGGTTCTTATTGGAAATCATAGTCTGGATGTTATTAAGGAGAAAATGTCAAGTTTGGCCTGAAACTTTATTTTAACCTTGTTTTGATTTGAAAAAGGGTTAAAAGTGGCATTATGTGAAACCTGATTGGTTCAGAGGTATGGGATTTGCATAATTGAAAGCTTTACTTGAAATGTGGAAAAAGTATGGTATTATGCTCTTATTTGTTATATATGAAAGGATGTTTTCTATAAAGATTTTTGGTGATTTTCACCCTGTAATAACATAAATAGGGTATCTCACTAGACCTTTCAGTCTAACCTTCGTTTTGTGATTTTAACTATGTATTGTAGGAGGTTCGGACTGTAAGGAAAAAGGGAAAATTTGATATTTTCCTATATGCATTTCTGCTTGTAAATCTGTAGTGATGTACAGTTTTGATTGATTAGTACAAGAAATGTATTTGAATTTTTAGACCTTGTATTTGGTTATAATAGATTCTTGTACTAAGGGACCTGAATGGGATAATATCATGTATTTCTTATGTATGAAATATGTGTTACATGTAATGTATGGGTTGGGGCGTTACAGTTGCTATTGAAAGAGACCAGTTACTTAAAAAAGTAAAAGACTTTTCATGTGCTCAAAGTTCAACTTATTCTCCTTCACAGAGTAAAACCAGCTTTTATTATTGTTCTAAATCTAACAGTTTTTCAAGCAGCTCTAAATCAACTGTTTCTAATAACTATTCTCGTTCTTCTAATTAGTACTATCAAGGGCATGTCATCGAATCACCCAATTATTCTCTAAAGGTTAAAAATGTTTGGGTTAATAAAGTTGATTCTGTTTTGTCTCGTAACTTTATTGTTACTAACCCTATTCTTCCTTGTGTTGTGAGATCTACTAATGATCTAATCAATCTTAGCAAGAAGAGGATCATGTGCTCCACATGCAAAACCACTGACTTTGTCAACAGGAAAAGGTACAACAGATGGTATGGAGACAACAGCTATCGGAAAAGCTGGAACAATTTTAACAGGTATGACAACAACTGTATGGTGAAAGTTCAATATGTTGATCAATCTTCAATCTTCTAGTAACAACCCATGGCAGAATCTAGATTTAACAATAAGAACACTTGAGAGAAAAGAGAGGAAAAGTCAAAACTCAAAGTCTGGTCAAACCTCTATTACGTATAATGATTTTACAATTGAGTTCCCTTACCAAATTACAAAAGACTGTCCCTTTATATAGGGTCAAACTTGAAAGTCTAGTCAAAGTCAAACTATCTCTAGAAAAGTCAAACACGATGACTTTTACAACAATTATAGACAATAGTAACCTTTCAAGTCGAATACAATTTAACACTGAAATTCAATCCAAACATTCTCCCCCTTTGTATTCAGACTTGAAAGAATTTGCGCGCGTTGAATCTCGTTTGAACTTTGTCACATTAAGTACTAAATGACTTCTTCAAAAACTTCAAAAAATCTTCACATTGAAATCTTCAGACGATCGTTTGTTGAGAAAGATCTTCTAACATTCTCCCCCTCGAATGTAGACAGCGATGATCTTCTCTTTTAACAACATAGAACAAAATCAGCAATGATCTTCAAGATGTGATTTTCAAAAAAAATTCTTCAGATAATAAACTCTAACATTCTGCCCAAAAATGAACTACTTCACATAATGAACAAACTTTTTCTTCAAAAGAAATCTTTATCAGCAAACTGTTGTAATGACGATCTTTACATTCAAAAACTCTCAGACATTTTAGCACAAGAATAATCTTCAGTAATTATCTCCAGTCACACTTCTTTTGAGTCTTTTGCCGATCTTTGTTGTTACTCCCCCTTAATCTTTATAACAAACTCCCCTTATAATGTTCGGAATAAAACATTTCATTCAATATTACATACTCCCCCTTATGATGAAATGAGAATCATTACATCATACAGAAGAATGAATGAAATCTTCTGTGAAAGCCGTCAATTCATGAAATTGTAAGCAGATCTTTTCAAATCCACTTGTTTAATCCTTTCAGATTAAAGGGAATGGGAAGGTAACAACCAATTTCAACTTATGAAATTGTTTTCAATCTTATGAAAAGATTGGTCTGTGAGTATAACAGATATACTCAGTACAACAGATGTACTGTATATATGAGACTTTTTGAGGTTCATCTCACCAGGTCTTCCATTCAATCATCGACAGCTTAATAATAGCATATCTATGAATGATTCGGCAAAATAACATATAAAATGCAAAATCTATGTAGTGTAGAAAGATAAAGCAACATATGCTTCTGGTTAGGCTCTAAAAGATAAACTGTGCGAACTACACAAATTTATCAAACTCAATTAGTGATCAAAAAGACTTGAAGGGGGGACATATATCCTTCTGATTCAATATCAACTTTCTCCGAATGAGAAATTGATAGATTGTGAGCTGCGTGCCCCAAGTGTTATTGAAACACTTATCTGTTAAGAGATAAATGAGTAGTTGGTGGAGTTGTGACAAGAATTGGCCTGGGCTTTGCCTTTTTCAATACTAGTCTCGAAAGAGTTGAGAACTAATAGATTATGTGGTATGTCGGGTTTTTAGATGTTTGGAACAGGATTCTAGTATGTTAACCCAATATATTTATCAATCTTCCATGATAGCTTCAAATCAAACAATGGCAGAAAGTATTTCTTTATGAACATAGAAGAGAAGCAGAGAAAAAGTTAAGATCTACAAATATGGTCAAACTTTCTATTACATAAATCAGATTTTACAATGAGTTCTCTTGTTGATCCTCTCTCTCAGTGATTTGATGATAATCCCTTTTTTTCTTTCGATGTATTTCTGTATCTGTAATTTCAGTTCCAGCGATCATACACTGAGCTTATTCAGTGATTGCTGAAGAACTTGTTTTGTAATTCATTCAGAGACAACGATACTTCAAGAAAACAACACTCACACCAAAGATCCTTCAGCAAACGTCGAAGACTGAAACTGAAGATTAGAGA
>NW_020200621.1:19991-24650 GCF_001531365.2 Cynara cardunculus var. scolymus
TTCAGATGAAGCCCCTCTACCGGCTCAGCGATGGACTAGAAACCATCCAATTCATCAAATTCTTGTGGTTATCTTTCTAAAATAATAGTTCACTATGAATATATTAGGTTTATATTAAAAGGTTTAGATTTTGTTTTAATTATCTTTGGGCCAGGATTTGCTTTAAAACAGTCGGCCCAATCCCTTGACTAACCAATCTCGGCTAAAAGAATTTGATGGCCATGTCATTTTTCTTTCTTAACAGGCCGCGAGGAGGGAGGCCCAAGGTAAGTTCCGTGTTTAGGAAAGTCGCGAAGATGAAGCCCAACATCGAAGCCTGCGATTGGTACGGCCTGTCAAAGAGCCCGCGCTTTCGTACCAAGCCACGTCCGGTAACAGTCCTTTCATCTCCAAGCTCTCAACTCAGGCGAAGACCTCCATCACTGTACTCTCTCAATCATTCCAAGAACGGTCAGCCATAGCTCATCAAATATCCATTTTCGAGAAGGACAAGACTTCATTGAACTGGTATTGTTAAGGAAGGTACCATCTCTGACTTACCACTCGATAACTGTCATTGATCAGTGAAATTTTTGAAATTATTGAGGCTATAATCTTGGAGACGAAGTTTAGAGGCTTTAAAAACCCCTAACCACTATTCATGCACCATTCGGGTTTGTCTCAAGCCACTGTTCACAGTCATTGATTTTTCTTTGCTTCCAAAAATCATTCCCCTATTCCCTCTGTATGGCCATTCTCAAATCTCGAGCAAGAAGAAGAGAGGGAGAATCTGACTCCATGCCCCCTGCGAACAACAATGATCACTCCAGTGAGAGTGAAGATGAACCCATTAATGCCATTCCCTTGAGACAGGTTCCGTTTGCTAAGTCTAGACATCCACCACCCACTCAAACTCAAACTCATACCCAAAGAGTTATTAATACTGAACCACACCCACAGTACCAAGCTGCTCCTAGAATGACAAGAAGCAGAGCCAAAGGCCTTACCAATTTCAAGTGCATTAGATAGAAGAAAGGCACTGTGATCATCCTATCTGATGATAGTGATTCACCACCAGAAAGACATGATGCTCAAACAAGTACAAGCAGACCAACACAAGAGGATTCAACCTCTTTGAATAGTTTGGCAGATGCAGCTACACAAGTGAGTACTCAGAGCATACCTCTAAGCATCACAGAGAGGCTTCAAACAGGTTTGAGAATCATTAGACCTTTGACTATGGATTTACTATCTAGTTTTTCTGTATACCCTCAAGCCAGTGTTGGCTTTATGTTAAGAAAATCTGTGGATGAGGCCATTGTTGCCTCTAATGAGGTATTAGGCCTAATGTTAGAACTTGTGCACCTACCATATCCATGGTCCACACTCAGCCTTCTATAGCTGCCCAAGCACCTAAAAAGGGAATTCATCCCTTAAGCATTCTGTTAGTGCTGCTTTGGCAGCCATGGATAAGATGATTAGGAGGGAACCAGAGTGTGATCCATCCTCTGCCTAACCACCTGTGTTAGACCCCATAATTCATAAGTGTAAAAAGCAATGAAAAACAATAAGTGATAAAGAACCAGAAGACCGATGAAGACGTTAAGGCAAAATTGACCAAGTCTGAAGAACAACCAGAGGACCGATGAATCGACCAGAGATGCGATGGAAGGAGCATCTTCATCACCCCTCTGGTCAACAACACTTAAAGTTTTCTCCAGCAGTTCAACCAGAGGCATACGATGAAGATATGAAGATAAGGTTGAATTAACATCCCCTGGAAGACAGTTGAAGATAACAAATCGACAGCTGGATTTCAAGTTTATCTTGATTTATAGTTTATCCATATTGTAGATAAACTTTATCTGTCAGTAGAAGATTAGCTAAATAGTCTCGCTAGATAGTTATCTTCTAATTAGCCTACTAGTATAAATAGGTGATTAGGCCTATTGTAATCAATGCCGCTTTTACGTTTTCATATTAATATTGAATAAAGTGAAATTATTGGCACTCAAGATTGTTCTTTGAATGTTCATACATTGTTCTTGAGTGTTCATCATTTTGTTCATTAAATCACTATAATTTGGTTATTCTTAACTTGATTATTAGTGTTATTGAGAGATCTAAGATCAACAATTGGTATCAGAGCCAATTGATTGTTTTTCCAATCAAACGATCATCCAAAATCTCTCCATTCACGTTTTTCATGAAATATCTTCACCAAAAAACGTAAATTTTTCTCTCTTCAAAAATTCTTGATGGCCAAGTGGAATTTCGCATATAGTGTTGGTTCCCTCACCAAGCCTCCAACTCTTCAACGAGAAGAGTACCCACAATGGAGAATAAGGATGGTAAACTTCTTGGAAGGGATGGGCAGAAACCTCCTGCGATCTGTAATGGAGGGTCCTTACGTTCCACAGACTCTTGTCCCAAGAGTCCCAGGAACAAATACCACAGCAGAAATTCCTGCATATTACATGCCCAAGGATGAGAAAAACTGGGATGAAGACGATATTGAGCGTATGGAAACTGACAAGAAGGCCAAGGGACTAATCATCATGGCCATTCCCAATGAAATTTTTCAATCCCTTGATGCATGTTCCACAACAAAGGAATTGTGGGAAGAACTTGCAAGCCAATTGGAAGGAGGAGCTAAAACAAAGAAGAATCGTAGAACACAATGTCTCAACGAATACACCAACTTTAAAGCTCTTCCTGATGAACCAATACAGAAGACTTACGATCGTTTCAACACATTGATTAATCAATGTCGTCGAAATGATAACTCCATAACTAAGGAAGAAAACAATGTTTTGTTCCTAAAAAGTCTTGGCGATGAATGGACTCAGCTGTCAATGTCCCATCAAGCTAATCAGGACCTAGACGGTTGGTCACTTCATGATGTATATGGAACGCTTGCAGCACAAGAGAACGACATTATGAAGAAGAAAGTATCCGTTGGTGGACCTCTGGCTCCTGCTGCTGATGAAAAGGAAGAATCAAGAACCTCCACCAGAGATCACAAGAAGAAAGGAAAGAAAGCAATGGTGGTAGAATTGGAATCTGAAGACGAGACATCTGAATCAGATGATGATATCAAAGCCTTTGCTAAGTCTCTGGCCTTGATTACAAGACAGTTCCAAAAGAAGTTCATCAAGACACCCTATGAACGAAGAGACTTCAAAAAGGAGAACTAGCAGTCATACCATGAGAAGAAACCATCAAAATTCTATCAGAGGGAAGACAGAAGAGAAGAAAGAGAAGAGAGAGAGGACAGAAGGGAGGACAAGAAAGAAAATAGAAATGGAAGGAAAAATGACCTTCGCTGCTTCAGATGTGTGACATTCGTCACTTTTGGAGCATCAGGTTAGCACCTTTAAAATGACTCCTATAATCAGGACTTTAATTTATTAGGAATTAGTCATGTTGATTAGAAAATCAATCGACTAAGCTCCCAAATTTGTAGCTCAGAAAACCCTGTCACGACAGGTAACTGATAAAGTAACTTATGTAATGCCAAATACATTAAAATTCTCTTAAAATAAATAAAGTCGATATTATAAAATTTAAAATTTAAAAATATAAAGTTTTAACTGTATGTGCAAATAATTTTTTTATTACAAAATTTAGAATTTTGACTTAATAATTTTTGGTCACGGTTCCAGCATCTTCCTAAATCGAAACGTGGCGCTGGCTGCTACGCTATAAGGGAAATAAGGTTGCCCCTTCACCAAGGCAATTGCTTTGGGTGTAATGGGTAAGCACTTGATCCTAACAATTGGTATCAGAGCAGGTCACGGGTTCGAATCCCATGGTGTGCATAATATGTAAGGAGTGCATAATTATGAGAAAGGCATGTTGCGTAGCCATTGACTTCTAACGAAGCTCTTATTAGTACCGGCAGATGCTAGGGGGGATTGTTGGTCACGGTTCCAGCATCTTCCTAAATCGAAACGTGGCGCTGGCTGCTACGCTATAAGGGAAATAAGGTTGCGCCTTCACCAAGGCAATTGCTTTTGGTGTAGTGGGTAAGTGCTTGATCCTAACAATAATGAATAATTTTTCTAGTATTGATAAAATGTATTTAAATTTATATTTATTTGGGTTGAGTTTGTATAAGAAAAATAAAAGAAAAATATGGTGGTTGGGCCTTATATGGGCCAGCCCCTTTACCTTCATATAAAAACCTCACCTCTTTTGAAAATCTTTCATTTCACCTTTACTTTTATCTCTCTCTTTCTCTTTCTAAACCTTTTCGTATTCTCCAAGACCGAATCCAAGTTCCAAAAATCCTTCTTGAAAAACACTCAAGTCTTCAAGAGAGATCAAGCAAAAAGGTAATAAGATTGGTTTTACTTTCGAACCTTTTTACAATAGTGTTTCTCGTATTTTTATACTTCTTGCTACATCTTGAACTCAAAATTTTCTAGAGATTCTAAGATGGGAGATTATTTCATCAGGACATGAAAATGTTCCCAAAATAATGATAATCTATGATCTATGAACTTAGGACTCAAGAAAATGAGATAAAACCACATTGCATGTAGTATTTAATCAATAAAAATTGACATTTTGAAACTGACAAGTTGTTTCTAACAATCCTGTCAACCGTATTCTTCAAAATTAACCCCAAACTATTTGACTTTTCTTGAAATCTGTTTTGGATTAGTTGTTGTTACT
>NW_020200621.1:26000-27558 GCF_001531365.2 Cynara cardunculus var. scolymus
TCATGAAAAATTTGAATTCTAATGCACTACTTATAAATGATAAATTGATGTGCTTGAGAGGATATTGCAAAAAGTCCTCGTCCGTACACGCTACTAGTTAACTCGGGCACGTCCCCGGGCCGTTTTAATTTTGGATAGCAGCTATTGTGTTGACAGTCTCACCCAGAAAAGGGTGCACATTACCTAAGTTTTAAATAGTCTACTCATGTGTGCGAAAGGGACACCGCTGAAGTAGAACTAATACGAACCGTGGTACCTAAGTGAGTGAACGGGCCACTTATGGTAGTTCGTGAATTAATGGGGCATATTGGTCAAGTAAGGCTCTCTAGCGTCTCAAGTTTTTCAGCATCGATGAAAATTTACATTTATAATGAGTATGTTATGTAATCGTTTGCAAGCTATGTTTTATGCATGGTAAAAATTTTGTGCATTTGAAAACCCGTGAACTCACCAACTATTTGTAGTTGACTTCGTTTTATGTTTCATGCCTTTTTCAGGAAATTAAGTAAGAATGGAAGTTTTTGGAAGCATCTTTCGTTATAATCTGTTCACAAGCTTTAGAAACTTTTGTCTGTCTATAAACTTTTCTTCGTGAACAGTAAACTTGATGATATTGTAAGGTTCTTTCTGGATATTGTACTTAGTAGTGTTATCTATCGATTGGAGCTATGAAATGCTTACCTGTTACACCTCGTGTTTCCGCTTTAGCGGGGTGTGACAGATTTGGTATCAGAGCCTCAGTTATAGAGAACACCGGTTTTTCTTAAAACCAAACTATAACTAAATATTTTCAAAGCAATGTCACTAGCATAACCAGAGGTTGAATGTTATATTATTATACTTAAAATTAAATAGAGCCTGATCATCTATGTTTAACTTAAGTATTATGATAAAAGATTCCAATCTGACGAGTTAAAAATATGCTCAAATTTAGAGATTTTATCTAAAACCTGAAAAGCATGATCGTGTGTGTATGCATGAATTTTGAATATCCATCACCCTAGATTAACCAGAAGCTCTGGTTGTGAAGTGAAGCAAGTTATATAGAGCACTAATTCGATCAGAGGGTCAATTTTGTATTTGAACACTTGGTAGCAGAACATGGATAAAGGATCTAGTCACTATAGTCACTGTATTTAAGAATTCGCACTACACCTTAGGTAAGATTTGCGTTGACATAGGAAGTGAGCTCTTTGTTCTAGATTTGATTGAAAGACCACTATTCTATTTAAGTGAAGGGCGACCAGAAGCTCTAGTTGGCTTGAATTCGAGAGCCAGAGGCTCTGGTTAGAAGAACCAGAGGCTCTGGTCTATGAAAAGGAAATATTTTCTAAGTATGAGGAACCAGAGATCGATGGAAGGTGATTCATCGGTTTGCCAAGTATGAGGAACCAAAGATCGATGGAAGACGACCCATTGGTTTACCAAGTATGGGAAACCAGAGATCGATGGAAGGCGATTCATCGGTTTGCCAAGCATGAGGAACCAGAGATTGATGGAAGGCAATCCATTGGTTTGCCTAGTATGAGGAACCAGAGATTGATGGAAGGTGATTCAT
>NW_020200621.1:27808-34355 GCF_001531365.2 Cynara cardunculus var. scolymus
TGCCTAGTATGAGGAACCAGAGATTGATGGAAGGTGATTCATCGGTTTGCCAGGTATGAGGAACCAGAGATCGATGGAAGGTGATTCATCGGTTTGCCAAGTATAAGGAACCAGAGATCGATGGAAGGCGATTCATCGGTTTACCATACATGAGGAATCTGAGATCGATGAACCAAGAGACTCAATGGATTTTTATAAAGGTTAAATCAGAGATAGATGAGCTAATAGTCAAATATAGTTCCAAGTATGGGAACCTCGACCAGAAGCTCTGGTAATGCAACCAGAGGCTCTGGTCAACCAGAGGCTCTGTTCAACCAGAGGCTCTAGTCAACCAGAGGCTCTAGTCATTCAGAAGCTCTAATTTGTTTCTACCCCTATGCTTCTACCATAACAACTCTCGTCTTAACCTTAAGAGTTTTACTGATGATGTGATTAGTAATTAAGTTTGCCAATATTACAAATCACTATATCATCATCTAGTGAATATTCAGTTGACGAATCTGGGTACGCTATTGGTCAATCTAGAAGGAGCATACCAATCAATGAAGATGTTGACCCATATGACTTGGACTTAGCAACCAGCGAAGCACTTGCTTTATCATCTGCATCAGTTTTACCACCATCAGAATCAGTACCTGATCTACCACCTCAAACGTTTCATGGCCCAAGGATTAGGGTCACGGTCAGGAAAAGTGTATCACTACCTCAAAGGGCAACTTTCGAAAACTCAAGTAGAACCAGAGGAGAGGCATCCCAAACTCAAACCAGGAGTGGAGATTCTCGAGTGGTGACTGGGGTACCTGCCTCTTACACCCAGGGCATGACTTTAGAGGAACAAGAATGGGTGCAGAGAATTGCAGTGGAAACTCAAACCCACCAGACCCGGCTGGGATATCATCATCACATTTTGAACAACATGTCCGATGTGATGGAGGTGCATCACCAGCGAATGATGAGGAACTCGGATGTTGTCATCGTTGCAAGACGTGAAATTTGAAGATTGTATAGATGTTTAATGGCAAGTGTACTGTTGATACTAGCACTGGAGTGCTTATCTGCTGGATGCTGCTCTAGAAGCAATGTTTAATGTTAAGATCACTACTCTTTTGTTGTTTAAAATTTGTTTTGAGGGATTTTAATCTTTTGGAAAACCCTTTAGTATCTTTTGAAGTCGTTCGAATGTAATGAATTTTGGATGAATATGAAATATTCTGATGATCATATGACTGCTCTAATGATATCATATCCTATGCATCATCTTGTTGATTAGAAATTATTATCCGTAATTGCCATGAAAATAATGGGACTTCCTTTTTATCATGCCATAGAAGATGCCGCCAAGGAGAGAAAACCCAGAGGTTGCACGACTCGTGTCAGAGTAACTCTTGGTTGCCTATCCAATATAGTCAGTCAGGTGGCTGCAGGTCTGAATATTAATCAGCCTACCAGTTCTGAGCCTAGGACATCTAGGGAATGCACCTATAAATCCTTCAGATCCTGCAATCCGAAGGAATTCCATATAAATGAGGGAGCCGTAGGATTGTTGACCTGGATTGAAGGCATGGAGTATGTCCTCCATATCAGCAAATGCCTAGAAGCAAAAAAAGTTGAATATGCTGCATGTTTATTGCAAGGCAGAGCTTTGACATGGTGGAACAACTTTCATAGGAAGAATTCAAGAAACTTCTTAAGAACGAGTATTGTCCAAGAAGTAAACTCCAAAAGTTGGAAATGGATTTAGGAATCTTGAAATGAAGGAGGAAAACATAGCTGCCTACACTACACGATTCCATGAGTTAGCCAATTTAGTGCCACATCTGGTGACACCCGAAGAGGTTCGAATAGAAAGGTATATATGGGGCTTACCTGTAGAAATCCAAGGAAATATTACCTCCACAAACCCAATGACCCTTCAGGAGGCAATAGATATTGCAACCAAACTCACCAATAATGCAATTCGGTCGGGAGAGTTCAACAAAGGAAAAAGAAAGGTGGGAGAACTGAGAAACCAGAGATTTGGGAATAGGTTCGGCAAGAATAAGAGATCAGTAGGGAACTTTGGAGTCCAGACTCAGGTGGTGAATCAAGAAAGCAAGCCTAAGTGCAATAAATGTAAATTTCCACATTGGGGAAATTGCATTATTTGTCAGAGGTGCCACAAAGGGGGCCATTCCACAAAAGATTGTCGAAAGCGATTATGTTTTGAATGTGGGAGCCCGGATCATATGAGAAATGTATGTTCGAAGAGAAAGCAAGTTATAAATGTTAATCAAACCCGACCAGCCAACCAAGGAAACTCTGAAAGTCAAGCACGTGGCCGGGCATTGAAATTGGAGCAAGGGAGGCCAGGCATGATCCTAATGTGGTTACAGGTACATTTCTCTTAGATAATGAATTTGCATCGGTACTATTTGACTCAGGAGCTGATAGAAGTTTTGTATCCCTAGAGTTTAGGCCAACGATTAATTTAAAATCTCAAAGGATGAAGGTGGACTATATAATAGAGTTTGCCAATGGCCAAGAAATTAAGACCAGAGATATAATCATGGGCTGCACTTTAAGCTTAGCATAGAAGGATTTTAGCATAGATCTTATTCCGATTAAGTTAGGAAGTTTTGATATAGTTATAGGCATGGATTAGTTATCTAAAAACCGAGCTGAAATAGTTTGTTCGGAAAAGATTATCTGAATTCCTCAAGAAAAAGGAGAAGCACTTATAATTCAAGGAGAGGAGCCTGAATGGAAAATTAAGATCGTATCATGCATAAAGATGCAGAAATACTTAAAGAAGAACTATGATGCATTTTTGGCACATATTGTAGATAGGAAGGTTGAAGGAAGAAGTATCAAAGACTTCCCTGTAGTATGGGAGTTTCCTGAAGTATTTCCTGAGGATCTACCAGGATTACCCCCACCAAGACAAGTCGAGTTCGGTATCGATTTAATTCCAGGAGCTGCCCCAGTGGCTAAAGCACCATATCGATTGCCCCCATCAGAGATGCAAGAGATGTCGGGACAACTCTAGGAATTGCTAGATAAAGGATTCATAAGACCTAGTTTTTCACCATGGGGTGCACCAGTTTTGTTCGTCAAGAAGAAAGATGGATCGATGTGGATGTGTATTGACTATAGGGAGCTTAATAAGTTGACTATAAATAATCGATATCCTCTCCCTAGGATCGATGACTTATTTGATCAACTTCAAGGTGCTGTATACTTTTCAAAGATTGACCTTCGATCCGGATATCATCAAGTKAGAATTCGAGAGGAGGACATTCCTAAAACGGCATTTAGGACTCGGTATGGCCATTATGAGTTTTTGGTTATGCCATTCGGATTAACCAATGCCTCGGCTGTTTTCATGGATTTAATGAATAGGGTTTGCAGACCATACTTGGATAAATTTGTAATTGTCTTCATAGATGATATACTAATTTATTCAAGAAGCAAGAAAGATCATGAGCAACATCTGAGAGCGATTTTAGAGTTACTTAGGGACCATAAATTGTACGAAAAAATCTCCAAATGCGAATTCTGGATTCGAGAAGTACAATTTCTAGGTCATGTGGTCAATGAAAAAGGAATTCATGTAGAACCTGCGAAGATTGGGGCCATTAAGAAATGGGAAACCCTAAACACCCCGACAGAAATACGTCAATTTCTTGGTTTGGCAGGCTATTATCGGCGATTCATTGCGAATTTTTCAAAGATTGTGCAACCACTCACAGCCTTAACACAGAAATACAAGAAATTTGTTTAGGGAGAGAGGCAAGAAGAGGCCTTTGAAACTCTTAAGCATAGACTGTGCAATGCACCAATTTTGTCATTACCAGAAGGTTCGGAAAATTTTGTGGTATACTGCGATGCATCACATCAAGGATTAGGATGTGTGCTTATGCAAAAAGATAAAGTCATTGCATATTCCTCGAGACAACTCAAAGTGCATGAGAAGAATTATACTACACATGATCTAGAATTAGGAGCTGTGGTATTTGCACTTAAGATTTGGAGGCATTACCTATACGGTATTAAGTGCACTGTGTTCACTGATCACAAAAGCCTTCATCACATCTTCAATCAGAAAATGCTAAATATGAGGCAAAGAAGATGGATTGAACTGCTCAATGATTATGATTGTGAAATTAAGTACCATCCAGGCAAGGCTAATATAGTAGTTGATGCCTTGAGCAGAAAGGAAAGGGTGAACCAACAAGAGTGCGAGCTTTGGGAACAGTGGTAACCACGAGTTTGAAAGCACAAATTCTCCAAGATCAAAAAGAGGCATTGAAGAAAGAGAATTTGAAAAATGAGATCCTACACCACATGGAAACTAAGTTTCAATTGAAGGCTGATGGAGTAATTTATCTGGGAAATAAGGTTTTGATTCCTAAGATAGGCAATCTTAGATCCATAATTCTGAATGAAGACCATCGATCAAAGTATTCAATTCACCCCGGAGCGGATAAGATGTATAAGGAATTGAGGGAACACTATTGGTGGCCTGGAATGAAGAAAGACATTGCTATGTATGTAAATAAATGTTTAACCTGCACAATGGTCAAGGCTGAACATCAAAAACCATCTGCTCTACTTTAGCAACCTGAGATTCCCCAATGGAAGTGGGAACAAATATCGATGGACTTCATAACTAAGTTGCCCAGGACTAGGAAAGGGCATGATGCAATATGGGTAATTGTGGATCGACTGACGAAATCTGCTCATTTTCTGCCGATTCGAGAAGATTATAAGATGGAGAAACTGGCACAAATTTATATTAAAAAAAATCATCACTCGGCATGGGGTACCTCTTTCCATCATATCGGATAGAGACAGTCGATTTATGTCAAGATTTTGGCAATCACTTCAAAAAGGGTTGGGTACACATCTGGATTCAAGTACTTCGTATCACCCTCAAACGGATGGGCAGACGGAAAGAACCATCCAGACATTGGAAGATATGTTACGTGCATGCGCCATAGATTTTGGCAGAAGCTAGGATACGCACCTTCCGTTAGTTGAATTCGCATACAATAACAGCTATCATGCTAGTATTCAGTGTGCGCCATATGAAGCGTTATATGGACAAAAATGCATATCGCCACTTAGTTGGTTAGAAGTCGGTGATCGGCAATTAACTAGACCCGATGTAGTTCAGGAAATTACTGACAAGATTGTAACTATCAAAGATAGACTTAAGGCCGCAAGAGATCGTTAGAAAAGTTATGCGGAGAATCGGAGGAGACCATTGGAATTCCAAAAGAGAGATAAAGTACTCTTGAAAGTCTCATCTTGGAAAGGAATAATGCGTTTTGTAAAAAGAGGCAAATTGGGTCCCGGATATATTGGTCCATTTGAAATAACTGAAAGAGTTGGACCAGTGGCATACAAGTTGGAATTGCCACAAGAGTTAAGCACTATTCATGATACATTTCATGTATCAAACCTCAAAAAGTGTTTAACTGATGAAACACTGGTCATACCATTGGAAGAGGTGCAAAAGCAATCGAAATCATGGACAGAGAAGTCAAGCAGTTGAGGCGAAGTAAGATTCCGATTGTAAAAGTTCATTGGAGCTCAAGGCATGGACCAGAGTACACTTGGGAAAGAGAGGATTTTATGAGAAACAAGTATTCTCACTTATTCACAAACGGATCCAAAGCTAAGAACCGAGGAATCAAATTTCGGGACGAAATTTTTCTGGCATAGGGAGACTGTGACATTCGTCACTTTTGGAGCATCAGGTTAGCACCTTTAAAAGGACTCCTATAATCAAGACTTTAATTTATTAGGAATTAGTCATGTTGATTAGATCAATCGACTTAGCTCCCAAATTTGTAGCTCAGAAAACCCTGTCACGACGAGTAACTGATAAAGTAACTTATGTAATGCCAAATATATTAAAATTCTCTTAAAATAAATAAAGTCAATATTATAAATTTTAAAATTTTAAAATATAAAGTTTTAATTGTATGTGCAAATAAATTTTTTTTACAAAATTTAGAATTTTAACTTAATAATGAATAATTTTTCTGGTATTGATAAAATGTATTTACATTTATATTTATTTGGGCTGAGTTTGTATAAGAAAAATATGGTGGTTGAGCCTTATATGGGCCGGCCCCTCTACCTTCATATAAAAACTCCACCTCTTTTGAAAATCTTTCATTTCACCTTTACTTTTCTCTCTCTCTTTCTCTTTTCTAAACCTTTTCGTATTCCTCCAAGACTGAATCCAAGTTCCAAAAATCCTTCTTGAAGAACACTCAAGTCTTTAAGAGAGATCAAGCAAAAAGGTAATAAGATTGGTTTTACTTTCGAACCTTTTTACAATAATGTTTCTCGTATTTTTATACTTCTTGCTACATCTTGAGCTCAAACTTTTCTAGAGATTATAAGATGGGAGATTATTTCATCAGGACATGAAAATGTTCCCAAAATGATGATAATCTATGATCTATGAACTTAGGACTCAAGAAAATGAGATAAAACCACATTGCATGTAGTATTTAATCAATAAAAAATGACATTTTGAAACTGACAGGTTGTT
>NW_020200621.1:36355-39667 GCF_001531365.2 Cynara cardunculus var. scolymus
CTCCAAATCAGAGACCGATGGAAACCCTATGGTCAAACCAGAGTCTCTGGGTGTCAATTCCACTTCATCAGCAAGTACTGTTGATGAAAAGGAGAATCCTAATGTGGAACCATCAGCTGATGAGTCATGAACCATCCGAGTAAAACCGAAAGTTCATCTAAGTCAGAATCGATGGAACCTCAAACAGATCACTCTGAAGCATCAACCTCTGAACCCACACCTCCCAGAAACATACATGCTAATTTTGATTTCGAGAAATCAGCAAGAGACTTTCTCGATTTCGAATCCGAAGAAGAGATAATCTGTGAATCACCAAAGATCATTGAGAATAAGAAGCCTCAAAACTTCAAATCCCCAATGAAATCTGGTATTCCTCCGTCGATGAAATCTTCGGACAAAGAAAAAAGAAAACTGAGAGATAAATCTGCCAATGATAAATCAAAAGGTCCTAGCATAACTTCTAAGTTCATTAAGTTTACTCGTGAGCAAAAACAGAAGTGGCCTGCCTCTGAGAAAACTAACCACCACTTTTCCTCTCATTCAGCTGAAGAAAAGCAGTCCTTCCTCAGGAGAGAAGAAGTAAAGACAAATACCCCTTCAAATAAAAAATCTGAACTAGATAGGAAGTTTGTAAAAACAACCGATGCTAGGACAGGATTTACATCTCCTGCATTTACTTCTTCGTTTCCATCGAATAAAAAGAACGTTAGACATACATATCCAAAGCATCATAATTGTCAATGTTTAACTCTTTTACAAAACCTGAGGAATCATATGTTGACACATCACTGCATATTCTCCCAACACGTTTATCGATACAAAGTTAAAACCAATGAAAACGTGAAAAAGACCAAATCCAAGCGCAAGGGAAATACTAATAAACCCAAGCCTGCAAAGGCTAAGGGTAATGAAAAGAGAGTGGTACCCCTTACTAACAAACGAGGACCCATTATGAAATGGGTACCTAAAACCCCTTAATTTGTCTTGTAGAACCAACATGTGCAACCATGGTACATGGACTAATGTTGCTCCAGGCACATGACTGGTGATAAAAGTCAGTTGTCCTTCTTCAACGAAAAATCTGGAGGCTCTGTGACTTTTGGAGACAACAGCAAGGGTACAATCAAGGGATATGGCACTCTCATCAAAGGAAACATCTCCATCAGCAAAGTGGCTTATGTTGAAGGTTTAAAGCACAACTTACTAAACATAAGTCAGTTCTGTGACAAGGGTCTTGAACTCAGATTCCGCAAGGGTTTTTGCATCATAGACACAAAGCCCGGGCAAACAATCATCAAGGCAAAGAGAAAAGAAAATCTCTATCTTCTAGATWTTGAATCCTCTATGGGACAAGACACCCTCTGTCTTGTGTCTCATAAGAGCGATGAAAATTGGCTATGGCATCAAAAGTTCTCACATCTCAACTTTGATGCACTATGAAAACTAGCCACACAGAAGCTGGTCAAGGGAATTCCGGATCTTAAATTTGAAAAAGATCATCTATGCTCAGCCTGTGAGATGGGAAAACTAAGACGGGCCTCACATAAAACAAAGTCAGAAACCTCTTGTACCAAGCCCTTGGACATGGTACACATAGATCTCTGTGGGCCAATATCAACTCAAAGTCTCTCTAGAAAGAAGTACATGTTAGTACTGGTTGATGAATACTCCAGATACACCTGGGTTGAATTTGTAAAGAAGAAATCAGATGTTCTTGACCTACTCATTGGAGTAATGAAAAGGCTCCAAGTCCTTCTACAACGAAAACTAATAAAGGTTAGAAGCGACAATAGAACTGAATTCAAAAATGCCAGAATCGATGAATACCTCATCAGTGAAGGCATTACACAAAACTTCTCAGCAGCTAGAACTCCACAACAGAATGGAGTGGTGGAACGAAGGAACAAAACCCTCGTGGAAGCAGCAAGGACCATGCTTGCTTCATCGAAGTTACCCATCACATTCTGGTCTGAAGCTATTTCCACTGCCTGCTTCACCCAGAACCGATCTATCATCAACAAGAGGCACCAGAAAACAGCTTATGAGCTCATCAACCAAAGAAGACCAAATGTCAAATATTTTCATGTCTTTGGGTGCAAATGTTTTGTACTCAACGATAGGGAATATCTTGGCAAGTTCGACAATAAAGCTGATGAAGGGATATTTCTGGGCTATTCTCAAACTGCTAAGGCCTACAGAGTCTACAACAAAAGGACAATAATTGTCATCAAAAGCATCAATGTGTCCTTTGATGATTCCACACCAATGACTTCTGAACACAACAATTTAGAACTCGTACTTCAAAGGAGAGCATCTGATTCATCATTCGGCAAACCCAATGAATCAGAGTTAACTTAATTATTTGAAGACATCTTCGACGAAGAAGTAATCTCTGGACATGCACCAACTGCAAAATCGATCTCCAGAACTGATGAAGAACATGAAGTCTCCAATCCTAAAGGTACACCTCTTACTGAAACTCATGTTACTTCACCTTCTACTTCTTCTGTGTCTTCATATCAAGATCAAGAACCAGAGTCTAACTCTGGATATGATCTCTTCGAGGGGGAGCAAGCAATCCCATCAGTCAATGAAGAACTGCATCTTGTTTCTCCAGAACCCCAATCAAGCACCAAATGGACAAAAGATCACCCACACCACCAAATCATTGGTGATCCAACATCTGGTGTCAAGACAAGATCTGCCACTGCCAATGAATGTCTCTTTGCCAATTTTCTGAGCATGATAGAACCAAAGAAAATTTCAGAAGCCCTACGAGACCCAAACTGGATAAACGCGATGCAAGAAGAATTACTCCAGTTTGAAAGAAACAAAGTATGGCCCCTTATGCCTCTACCCAAAGGGAAGACGGCCATAGGAACCAAATGGGTCTTCCAAAACAAGAAGGACAAAGATGGCATAGTCATAAGGAACAAAGCCAAGCTTGTTGCCAAGGGCTACTGCCAGGAAGAAGGGATAGACTATGATGAGACATTTGCTCCCGTCGCAAGACTTGAGGCCATCTGAATATTCCTAGCCTATGCAGCTCACAAAGGCTTCAAGGTTTATCAGATGGATGTCAAGTCCGCCTTCCAAAATGGAAAACTTCAAGAAGAAGTATACATGCAGTAGCCCCCTGGGTTTGAAGATCCAAAATATCCAGATTACGTCTACTTTCTAGACAAAGCCCTCTATGGGCTGAAGCAAGCACCCAGGGCCTGGTATGAAACACTATCCACCTTTCTCATCAACAATGGATTCGAAAAAGATACAATCGATACAACCCTCTTTCTTAAAAAGCACAAAGGTGAC
>NW_020200621.1:41147-83789 GCF_001531365.2 Cynara cardunculus var. scolymus
TTTTCTCACTCACATGCACTTAACCATATTTTCATACTTCTTTTCATCGCCTTTGCAACTAGAGCCTCTGGTTCTAAAGACCAGAGCTTCTGGATTCATTGTCTTTGGAACCAGAGCCCCCTGGTCTCAAAGACCCATTCATATGCACATCCATTTGCATACTTAGACATTTTTCATACAACTTTTCATCTTCACTCACAACCAGAGCCTCTGGTTGTAAAGACCAGAGCCTCTGGTCAGCTCAATCCACATCGTTATTGGTTCTAGGGGGAGTTTCTAAAACTCAAATCTTATCTACATGCATCATTTGAGGGGGAGCTATTCATTCATCATGAATCTCCATTGCATAAATATGTATTTTCCATACCAGAGCCTCTGGTCCTACTATCCAGAGCCTCTGGACACTTAAATGCTAAATAATAGACCATGTATATTTAAACCAGAGCCCCTCTAGTTCTACATAATGGATTGCCCATGCTTATCCAGAGCCTTTGGTTTGTCATCCAAGGCTTATTTATCATACAATCCAATATTTCATTGATGAATTCATTCATATATGTTCAACCAGAGCACCTCTGGTTCCTCACCCAATGAGTCATGACCAACCAGAGCTCCTCTGGTTCCATGACAAAATAATTTTCATCCAAAAACCCATCTTAATTGAAAACTTTTTAAAGATTATACCAAATTGCAGCTTTTGTGACTAAAAACTATACAACATGGGTTTTTAGAAGACGAAAACTTCGTAATTCGTATTTATCTTACAATTAGATGGAATTTAATTTTTTTTGGATATACTCCCACGCGCCTGACACCATATACATACATCAACCTCCCACGCGTCTGACACCATATACAGCCTGTTCCCCATGAACCGTTTCAAGTTACCCTTCCCTATCCCCGCCTTGACACATGTCCTCCAACATTAATGGCACGTATAATCAAGATGGCTCACGATCCCCAAATCAACTCACCTTTTGCCAAACGCCTTCACCTTTCATGATTATTTAAATATAATAATCAAAAAACCATTTCATGTTCTCCTCCCCCCACCTATATATACCCTTCTTCTACCTCCAGTCATCCCTTACGCTTCCTAAAACCTGCAACTAGACTTTGACGCACAAACCTACCTGCAACTGTATCCACAATGGCTTCCTCCGCATCACATGAGTCCAATGACAACGATAGCCGTGTCCAATCCACCGGCGTCGACAGCCGAGCAATCGTCTTTCTACCAATAAAGCCCAACAATCATCCCATCGAGCTTTGAACCACCCTGTTCGACGACAGGTTTGCTGTGATAATCAAGTTCTTCCGTAACTGCATCCTTCTACCTGCCCTAACGCTAACCGACAATGGCGTACCTCTAAAGTACGTCCAACAATACTGGCAAACCTGTGAGTACGACCCTGACAGCCGTGGAATAATGGGGGACATTGACGCCCCAAATGACATGATCTGCTCGCTCAAGATCTCTCGGGCAAAAGTCTCTAGGGTTCTGTGCATTCCCACCCGCCGAGAGCTCGGCATTGACCAATAAGCCGACCACCCCACAACCTCAGACATCCTCCGGTTCATAAAAATGCTAGGTTACAATCGTGACCTACGCAATGCCTCAGATTTCAAAAGGCAGTTTTTGCCGCCAATGTGGAATATGTTCTTTTCCATATTGAACAGGGCCTTCACATGCAAGCTAGGGTCGATGGATCAAGGCAACATCAACATAATGACGATTATGTATGGCCTCTTCGTCAACATCCCTCTTGACTACGCTTTCCTCATATACAATGAGATCCACTCAGCGGTAGTCAAGAAGTGCAAGCTCCAGGCCACTGGCAAGCCCTTGACTTCTGTTTTGTTTCCTCGTTTCCTATCTCTCCTCATAAGGGATGCGATGAGGAAACATAACCTACCGGCCGAGGAACCATTCACTCCACTCTTCAAGATGCATGGCCATCGACCTACACTCTCAAAGGATGGCTACACCATCGACAAGACAATCTCCAGAGCCATGATCAGTATCATCCTAGAGACATCTGAGATCCGAAGAACTTACGAACGCTCTATGCTGTCCCATGCACCAAGGGCAGCTACCCCAAAGCGCATAGAGCCGTCCCCTCAGTCAAGCGAGGGAGCACATGAGCCATCTTCATCGGATGATGAAGATGATGATGATGATGATGATGATGACACTCCTCGTCCATCCCCCGGCCCTACACAAACAAATCCCCTTCCCTCTTTCCAAAGGGTAACCACCTCCTCTACCCCTGGCAATCAAGGCCAAAGGGGTATTGAACAAGTACGACCCAGTCCAAACCAAACCCAAACCAGCGATCTAGAGGCCATTCTTCGGGCCTCAGGAGATGATTTAGCTGAGGAACCACGATTTCCATCGCCCCTCTCCCAACAGAGAGGCGATGCAGACATAAGAGCCACATCGCCTCATGGCTCGACACTACCACCCACACACCCAGAAGCATGTGTTGCTTCTGACATTGTTGAATCCCAAGATCGTTCAGATCGATCTCCCATTCGTGCACAAAACCTCCCTTCGGTACTTGATCTAGTGAAGGGGAAACACACTTACTTCTCTTACCCGGCCTCTGAAGCCGAGGAAGAAGAAGAAGTTGTTGCAACATCAGGAGATAGCTCCTCACTAGAGGGCTATCAAGGACATGATGGAAGTCCTTCATGGCTTATATTTTCACAAGGCAATGAAGGCGCCTCTGGATCTGTGGCTCAACCTGCAGCATCCGTTGTTGCAGGGGTTACCCACGTGGCTGATCTGGTCACAAAACTCAGTTCAGTGGTCCTTGGAAGACCTAAAACTCATCATCCAAGGGATTGCTGAAAACCCACCATCCATCGATATCACCACCCTTCAACAATCCCTTGCCACCCTTGCAACCCAAACCCGAGACAGTACAACCCTTCTCCAAATACTGCAACAAACTGTAACCCAACACCATAACACCTCCTCCACCTTTGCCACCCAAAGAAACCAATTGATGATGAACTCCATTGCCACCCTCACGGCCCAGGAAACTGCGACCGATGAGACCTTCGCCTCCATCACCACCCAGATAAACACCATCTCCCAAACCCTTAACACCCTTCCTGCCACCATCCTTTCCCAAATCCCTCAACCAACCCCACAACAAACAACTTCATCAATCGATGAAACCCTAGCCTCCCTCACCAACCAAATGGCCACCATACAAACCACCCTAAACCAACTTCCAGCCACCATTCTAGCCCAAATACCCCAACCACCACCTCCATCACCCAACCCTGCAGCACCATCGTTCAATGAAGCACTATCATCTTTTGCTGCAGAGATTAGAGCCATGATCACTAACCTTCCCATCCCACCCACCGCATCCACCTCTACCTCTATACCTCCCCTAGCCTCATCATCCACTACCTCCGAGTATGCCACAAGAGCCGACCTCAGGGCTATATCCAAAGCACTTATCTCCTCTTTCAATGAGATAAGTGCTAAATTCATTCATCGAGTGGCTCAACCCACCAAGGCTCTCTCCCAGAGCCTTGCTGACCAACAAGCATGCACTGCCTCCCTGCTATAATCTATGGAAGTCGATCGAAGAAGAAAGGCTATGAGAGCCTACCTGACCTCCCTCCGCCTTAAGAAGAAGAGAAGCAGAGCTTCATGCTCGGCCAGCCGCCCACAGAAGAGGCAAAGGCATGAGGATCCAGATAAAGATGATCATGGTCTTGGTCCTCATGAGCGGGAGAACCCTGCTGCTACAACTCAGGAAGCACCTTCCGCTGCACCTTCAACATCCGATCACCAAACACAAAACCCACCATCAGCACCAAACCAAGGAACCCGTGCAAGGGAACCAGAGGCTCAGCCCTCTGAACATGTACATAATGTACATGTTCCCCTTGCCACCATACCTCAACCCATCGTGTTGAGTTCCTCATCCGATGGAAATCCATCAACCCCATCAACAGAAACCAACCCACCTTTTACTACATCACCAACTCCAAGCCTACCATTAACCCCATCACCAACCCCTCGCACCACAGAACCTTTCATCACCCTACCCAATGAACCTGAACAAATAAATATCCAGCCTTCTTCACCTCAACAACCTCAAGCCCAAACACAACCCGATGAACCAAAACCACCCCAACATGAACCAACCTAAGAAATCATCCCATCGCCAACCGATACACAACCTCAAGCCCAAGCCTACTTTTGAGTTTAGGTATAAGTTATACTTTTGGGTTGTTCATAGTATGTATATTCCGGGTAGACATGTCCCCGATGATTATGTTTTGTTTTGTTAGCTATGTATTTATTAAGTCTTAAAATTATGTATTTTGGGTTGTAAATCGCTATCCCGTATCTTGAGGTTTTTGAAACTAAAATTTATTTAATGAAGGTTGGTAAGTGTTTGTTTTGTAATCGTGGTGTTACAATTTTACTTTCTACAATTTACTTTTCTGTCATTTAATTTCCAGCAATTTACTTTCAATCATTTACATTTCTGTCACTTAATTTTCAGTACTTTAAATTCCAGTATTTCCATTCTTCTAATTTACTTTCTGCAATTTACTTTTCCGTATCAGTTATTTATTTTTCAGTCTTTACATCCTTCGAGAAAAGAAACCGAGCGATGATGGGCTAACGCCTTAGCTTGGGGTGTAACGGGAAATTAAGACCAAAGTCGATGTGAAAGTACAAAGGTGTCTTATTAGCATTATAGTCTAAGATTTGTTTCAGGTGCTTAATATTTCATTTGATGATTACATTAAGATTAATTAACAACTAATTTTGTGTATAAAAATGTATTGACTTTCAAAACCTGAGGTAATAGGAGAAGGCTATAAATAGCTTTAGTGTCTGACAAATGCTATACTCCTACGGTGTAGAATGGTAACACTGTGTTGTGCTAGGATTCACGACGTCTAACATAAATGATATCATATCGATAGCACGTTGACCGTGTGTGCTCTTGGGAGGCCGTCTGACCCAATAGTTGATATTGTCATAGTTATATAAAATCATTTATTGATTTTAAATAATTGTGACAGGAATGTTATGTCACTTTTTTGCTGAATCATTTGTTTAATGTCTTAATCAACTGTTGTACCATGTGCTTCTTCTTGAGACTGATATTTTCCTTAGTTGTTAATCAAATCACCCAATTTTAGATAAATCAAATCCCTCGTTTCGCCTTCTGAAACTAGTTTTTATAAACTGGATTTTTGAAGAACTTTACAAGCTATCTTTGTGGGAACGATATCTGGTACTTATACCATTATTACTTTTTATGAGACGAAAGTAGTTCAAGGTGTATAATTGCGCCGAGTTCTATTTTTGTGTTTAAATCTAAGGTTGAATAAACCGACGAGCAGTACCCAAATGAATTTGGGTCTTATTTTGTTAGTATTGGGTTGGGGTATGTTGTAACTTCCAAACCATCTATTCCTATTTGATGTATTCTTTTTAGCACTTTGAACAGGATGATCAGAAATAAAATATAACCCATACCAGTTATTGTGATCATACATGTTCTTACCTTTCCAACTGTTCTGATAGCTGTTATCTCCATGCCATCTGTTGAACATTTTCTTATTGATAAAAACATTGGTTCTGCATGTTGAGCACGTAATTCTTCTCTTGCTAAGATTGATCAGATCATTAGTGGATCCCACAATGCAAGGAAGAACAGAGTTAGTAACAACAGGTGTATGAGATGAAACAGAATCAACTTTATTAACCCAAATGCTTTTAGTCTTAGAAGATTTATTGGATGATCTAATAACATACCCTTGATAATACTTATTAGGAGAACGAGAATAGTTCTTAGAAACAGTAGATTTAGGGCTGCTTGAATAACTATTCGATTTGGAACAATCATAGAAGCTAGTTTTACACTGTGATGGAGAACCAATTGAGCTTTGTGCACAAGAAAAGTCTTTGACTTTCTGTAAAAGCTGGTCTCTTTCAACAGTAACTAAATCAAGCTAATTTTTAAGTTTTGTTCTCATCTTAAACTCAGTTTCAAGGTCTGTCTTCAAATCAAACAATTTCTTTGTAGTGTCAAGGAGTTTACCTTCTAACTCCTTCTGAAGCATTTCAAACTTTCTCTTCTGATTTATTAACTCTCTTTTTTCTTCATCTGAGCTGCTCTTATCATTCTCCGAAGCGATGTCAAGCCACTTTTTCTTATTAGCAAGCTCCTTAGCAATAGTTGTATACTTCTTTGAAGTATATCTCTTTTCAAGAGCAAATTTCTTCTTCTCTTCGTCTATAGCCTTCTGCGTTAGAGCAATGCTTTCAGATAACTTCTGTATTTGGCTCTGACAATCTTCTGAGATGTCTTTCTTCTCTTTATCATTCTTGGCCCGTTCCAAAATGATCAGCTGCTCAAAATCAGATATTTGCTTTAACAACACTTTTGCATTCAGCTCGAGAGAGTTTATCTTATTCTCATAAGATATGCGTTCAGCTCCAAATTTTCTTTCTAGTTCAACCACCCTCTTCTTCTCTGTCTCAAAAGCTTTCCTTTCATCATTCAAATTCTTTTCCACTTCTAAAACCTTTTCTTTCTCTAGATTCAAAAGCTTTCTTTCTTAAAGGGTATTATATCTATAAGATACTTAAAAGATTTTCCACATGACTAGAGGTCCTCTGGTCTGTCCTAAAGACCAACCAGAGCCCCTCTGGTTCCGATCAAATACTTGTTTCTCTTGATTAATTATAAAACCAAATACTCTGATTTTATTAAAATCATTTGAAATCATAGGCAAATAATGCCTCTGGCTATATGTTGTTTTCCCCTTCTCAATAACATCACTATCATTATTTCAATAAGAGCAACATCTCTAAGTTCCCAAGTCACAGAGAACCCAGAGCTATTATTTCTTATTGATATAGTGACAGGAGCTATTCAAATGCCACCCTTATCCTATGGTACACCTCTCCTTGATATACCACCCTTATCCCATGGTACACCTTCTTTTTGATATGCTACCCTTATTTTCTCCTCAAATCTACTGATAAATCTGTAGTTTTAGCCAATAATGGCCTCAAAATAGTTTCATACCAAAACAAACCAAAGTCATAACCGTCCCGTAGAAACATTGATAAAATAGTTTCATACCGGAACAGACCGAAGTCACAACCGTCCCGTAGAAACATTGACAATATGGTTTCATACCGAAACAGACCGAAGTCACAGCCGCCCCGTAGAAACATTGATAAAATGGTTTCATACCGGAATAGACCGAAGTCACAACCGTCCCGTAGAAACACTGAAATCTCATTTCTTTCAAAACAGACCTCATGTCACAACCGTCTTCAAAGAAAATCACAATAGTATCTTTTCCAGATTTTTAACCTCATTTGAAAGATATAAAAATACTCTTTTCAGTCACAAATGGTTTGGACACACTTTCGTCGGACAACACTGTCCGTCTACAGGTTCTTATCAGCCTTTAAATCCTTATAAAATAAACATATAACGACTACACAATATTAACATTAGTATCACACAAAACCCGTATCTTTACAAATTCAAAGACTGTACATTGTTTAAAGCAAAAACTCACCTTATGTAATAAAAACATCAACTTCTTTAACTTCTAACCCAACTTTCTAGTTTCTAAATTTTTAGAAGAAAATCACACATTTTTCTCACTCTGTTTTCTTTCCTAGATTTTGAAGATAACCCTCTTCAAAAGAAATCTCCCTTTTTATATTCTAAAAGAGGCAGTTTAGGAAAGAATTATTATAAAAATAACTCTTATCCCTTCCACTAAAGGCAGTGATAAGCAAATATTTTAAAAACTCATTTCCTCATATAACCATGTATAACAAGTCAGGCATACATATATGCATATTTTTACTTTCATCATTTGTGCATGTTAACATATAAAACATGCATACACATATGCATATTAACAATCTCATGCATACATACTTTCACATATATAAATATGCACATATTCACATAATCAAATAATCACATAAATATTACCTCAAGTGTATAACCAAAAACCCGGTTATTATATTTTCATCTTTGTTTATTGCTAATTTGCTTGGGGAGAAGCAAAGTTGGGGTTGATGATAACGCCATTTTTGGTGTTATTTCTAGTACCACTTTCCCTGTAGTTTTGCCCGGTTTCCAAGCAAACGAAGCACCATTTTTGACAGTTTAGTGCAAGTTATACAGGAATCGACCATTCAAAGAAATAGAAGAAATCGACATTGAAGGAGGCTAATTATGAAGAAAATGGGCAAATTAGGACAAGTTGTGTTCAAAAGGATGTGGACGACTTTCCAAGCGCCTAAACTCACGTAGAAAGTCTCCTAAGCAACTGTTTCGTGTTTTAAGCTAAATTCAACCAGGAAAAAAGGGGATCCACATCCTATTCGACTTAGGGTTCTTGAGGGGAAAATTTTGGGAGTTCTTAGTAGCTTTTTGGAGCTACCAAAGTATAGGAAACACAAGGGATAGAAGATTGCTACCGACTTTTTATACTTATGCATAGGGATTCAACATATCAGGGAGTTTTTACATTCTTTTAGATTTACGGTTGAGAAACGATGTCTAAATCTATGGATTCATTCTTCAATGTTTTGTTTTCTACCAAGCTCAACCATAAGGGTGGTGCCCAGCTGGTTTGAGTTTGGGCTCCAAAGGTCAAAAATGTCTGGAGGTCCTAGGGTCGAATCCAGATAGTAATAAAAATCCCCTTATGGCCATGGAGGTTCAAATACGACGACTTTTGGGCTACCCGCGAAGCAGGTGGTCGCCCTGAGATCAGTCGGCTTGCATTGTGGGTTGGATATCCAAGTTAATAAAAAAAAAAACTAACTTTAGATGTTGGGTTGGATGATTTGTGGTTATTAAACATATGAAAATGTAAAAGTTGGATATTTATCAGGTTTTTCAGTTAGCATATGATATTCTTAATGTTGTTATTATCCTGATCAACTACCAACTAATCTTTTTATCTTGAATTCTCTTTGAGAAAAGTGATTTGAGATTAGATTTATACATTATATGCCTAGGATGAGAACTTGGATAGAGATGTACCAATTAAACCCTAGAATTGTCTTAACAATCTTGGTTTAAACACATCTTGGAATTTGTATGTTGAGATTGAGAGATGTTTTATTAGAGATAAACTCGTTATAACTCGAGAGATAATAACATGCACAATAGTAATTATGTATTTATTGATTGATTAATCTGCTAATTATTCAATTGAAGTGTTCTATGTTGAAAATCACTAGGATTCCAATTCCCAACTACTTTTCTCGTATTAAAAGTTTTCAACCTATTCTCTGAAATTGTTAGTTTTACCATTATTTAATTAGATCTTCAGTATTTAGTTCATCCCCAAATTCAAACCATCCAGTTAGTGGTGATTGTAGTCCTTGTGATACTCAGTACCTAGTTCCCTTAGTTCGATACTAGTACTTATCGTACGTAATACTTTAGAAGATACCTTACTCTTGCGAATAGTTACACCCCCTATCAGCATGCCTATGCTTTTGCCAACAACTTTCAAGAATACCGGACTGATTGGATGGTTGTGGCCAAGCCCAAGTAGATGTCGGATACAGACGAGGAGGTAGTGCCCATAGTTGCGGCAGTTGAGAAGTAGGCTTCCAAAAGGCCTACAGAGGCCATGTAGGTTGATGACCACCTAATAAGGAGCCGCTGTTAAAGCCTCCACGACCACGTCCTCGGTGTAAGCTTGAGTAACCATGGTGAGGCTGCTAATTGGTGGAGTTATGAAACCCCCAATGAGAATCATTACGTGATGGCAAGTAGTAGGACCATGGATGCGATGTTGGTCGACATCGTGTTGATAGAGAAGGGTTGTAGGAGATGCTCGGGTCGGCTTGTCGTGATGTTCTCAAAACTAGGCGAGATCAAGCATGTAGAACCCCGACAAAGGATCCATTTGAGAGAGAGAGAGAGAGAGAGAGAGAGAGAAGAGGCAACTGTATCGTAATTCTCATTTAAACCATTGATTAGATGAAGATCTAATCGACGGTTGTAGACGAGAGCATGGACGTTAACAGTTGATCGGCTAATGTTTTGAGTTTGTTGGAACAAAAGGAAACATCTAGATAGTTGTAAAAGAATCATGTGAAACGGTTTTCAAGAGTAAATGCACGAGAACTTTTTTTGCACAGGAATTTTGTTGTCAACAAAAATGCTTTTGAGTCGATCCCACATGTCCTTTGGTAGTAGTTAGGTTTCAAGATGGTGATTGGGAGGTCATTAGAGATTGTCCTATAGATCCATTATAAGGGCATCAACAATATGGGTCGTAGGTGGGATGATAATATGCTCATAAACTTCGTAAGCACAACAATCAATTCTATCCAAGAGGCGTACTGTCCTTTTTCGTTATCAAAACAGTTGGAAATAAATTTAGAACATTGTTAACGGGATGAAACTATTGAACAATTTTCTTGTCTTCTGCCACTAGAGCGTGTGAAGAAGAAAAGAAAGGAAATGATGATGTAAAAATAAACTTTTGATGGTGGTATGAACAGAAAGAGAAGCAGCAATGTAGAGAAAGAATTTGGGTATTTTTTTTCCCTTGCTCTGATACCATATAAGGATTCAATCCCTTGATCATTTCTATTCATGTAACACCAACAATCAACCCTTCAATCATGCTATGTAAGTAACCATATAAGGATTCAATCCCTTGATCATTTCTATTCATGTAACACCAACAATCAACCCTTCAATCATGCTATACAAATACTTACAGCCATAATTATGCTACCTCCATTAACTATATTCCCAATAAGGAATATTTGTAATCTTTGTTGGCTAACATGATCAACAATTTGACAGGTTCATCGATCCATCTCTTAATCAGTTCATTATTCTCATTCAATTGAAGAACACATCGAGTCAATATCAATTATGGAGGACGTGAGACAACCAAACCAAACCATACGAACCCGTATATCACACTCGAAGGTGGGGTATTAGGAGGGGTAAGATATATGTAGACTTGATCTCTACTGAAAAGTGAACGTGAGAATGTTTGATACAAGTAGCTACCAAAAATCCATTCTCACAAATGTAAATTATACAATTATGACATGCTTCCTTGTTTTCTGAGTTTTTGTTTTCTTTTTACACTAATAAAAATTCTAACAGTCTTGTACTTTATATCATGCTTCAAGACAAGAAAATCTTGGATCCTTGGTCTTGTTTCTGACGCAATCAATTTGTATGCGAGTCGCTAATGTATGCATGTAAAACCGATAACACCATGCAATAATGAAAAAGGTCACAAAGAAGTCGTCATATTTTGTTGGAGAACAAATCACCATTTACAAGAGGACAGGTTGTTCGCCTTCAAGCTCTGATATAACGATCAAAGAATCCGTAAGTTGTAGGGAGAGAGGCTCTGACTTGGGAACTGGGTTGATAACCTATACGATTCACATATCAAGAACGATCTTTTTTTAGCAAACCAAACAAACCCAGTAAACCCACATGAAGTACGACATGGGGAAAGTAGGATGGAGATAGAACCCCCCCCCCCCCCCAAAAACAAAATGAGTAGAGACTATTTTCGTGAATACCATCATCTTGTAAAAAGATTTTGAGAAAAGGAATTTGCATCCAGAAAAATTGCAACACCCCAAACAACAATTTGGCTCAATAACCTCTAATTCAACTTCAAACCACGGTGGAAGTTATTGGTAGTCTATAACTTTGAGCTTATAACGAGCTCATAATTATACTTTGCGATCCATGTGAGATGGGTTGTTACAAAAATGGTTCCAAAAGTTTGGGAGAGAATAAAGAGGTAAAAAAGAGCTCATTTCAGTATGAAACATCAGCAAGAAAAAAAGTGTGCAAACCTTCTTCTTGTTTTTTATATAACCAATGGCGACTTCTCTCCTCAATCGTGCTCTTTCTGAGAGCTCGGAAAATGATAAATGCTCATCCTCCTTCATGTAGAGACCAATGTCCTGTGCCAGACAATGCATCAACCAATTAACAAGGTTTCAGATTTGGTTCTATTCCATTGGTCTCGATGCACAGTCAATATTTTGACTCCTATTCGTGTCAAAATAAGTTAATTTTTTGAGCTTCAAACCAACAAGAACTATTTAACTTGTGTAGACATAATTCATAACTATATTCAACTATATGCAAGTTACTAGGAAAATAAACATTTTGCAGATAAAAATCCAAACCAAACAAGCCTAGCGTATCCCACCTGGAGGTGGAGTCTAGGAGGGCAGGATGCACATAGACCTCTCCTACAAAGAGTAGAGACACTGTTTCCCTGAAGACCCAGCTTGCAAAATTTTTACAGATAACAATAAATTGAAAATCTATGTTGAATTTGAAACGGGAAAATAGTACACTTGAATCTCCAAAATCAAAGGTTAGACTTCTTTTTTCTGGGACAAAGACATGCTAAAGCTCCACAAGTGGTGTTACCTTCACATAAATTTCATCTCCATCTGCATCCAATATGTCTTTCCAAACTGCATTCAGTTCACTATTTTCGGCCACTGATGTTCAAAACAGAGGTATAATTCAATTAGCTAAAAAGGATGAACTTATTTGCATAAACAAACATGAAAAGAAACATGAAGTTCATATATAACCTTGAGCTGTCACGAGGCTCATTATTTCCTCAGCTGCTATATAAGTTAACGATGGCTTGATTCTTGTAATCTAACGGGTGAATATGTTGTTTCAATACATAAATAAAATGAAATCAACATTAAGATTTATATGTAAAACGTAAAACAAAATACCTGTTTGCCCAGTTTTGAGTCTACAATTTCTGCAACCAGATTTTGAACCTAAGTTAAGAGGTCAAAAGAACTTTCTAAGTGGAAAGTCAAAATAAAAATTACCAACATATTACCATAAAGATCTTCAATGTATGGTAACTTGCATCTTTACCTAGGCTTCTACTCCATTCATACATAAATAAATGCAACAAGTTCCTTTTCAGAATATCCGTAAACAATTCCAGCATTTGCTTTTCTGACACATTTTCAAGTTAAGATTACCCTGATGATCATTGCAACAAAATGATGACATTGACTTTGGAACACGAAAATCCCCTTATTTGTCTTATTGAGATTTGAGGGTATAGGATACATTTGACTATAAATGTTTTCATTGAACTATGTGTTGAGGCAAATGTTCCTTTATATGTAGAAAAAAAAGAGATTACATCGATGTAGCTTATGATAAAACTTATTTTTATCTATGATTCCTATGCACCGGTTTGCATTTCTCATGTTAAAACGTCATAATGAAAACAAGAATCAAAACCCATCTTCCTCCGGTCACTCTTTAACGTTAGTGGGCCACAGGACCCTTCTTTTGAAAAAGGTGTAGCGACCACCTACTTGTAAAAATATTCTAAGAAACAAATAAAAAAGAAAGAATATGATATAAATGACTTGACCTACCCACCTTCACACCAAGCTTCAGACAAATGCTTTCAGCAAGAAGGAGAGAATAAGCAGACTGCTTATCAGCCCCTGATGGGTCTGTAAATAACCAATAAGGTTAGTCCCATGCTGTCTTTGGCCAAAAAAATAAGTAATTCGTACCTTCAAGCAGCCACTCTCTATCAGATATAACTACTACGGAGAATGGAACCTCTTCTCCTTTCTTATGAGACTTTTGAGTGTGTTCAATGGTATCTTTTAAGGTATCATAGTTCCTCGGGTTCCCAATCTATTTGTGCAATGTACATATATGATTTAGGATGAAAACAAAGAATTATTGGAACTTTAGTGAAAAAGGAAGAACATATATAGTTCTGAGATGGTACCTTGTGGATGACTTGAATGTTTTTCAACTTGCGTTGACCAGCAAATTTGTATGTTTTCTCTCTTTCAGCAATTGGCACATCGGACAGAATTTCCTACATGAATAAACTTATGCTTATAATACAAGAAACTCAAGGAAAAGGTTTGACTTTATATCTGATGTACAAATAATAATTTGTTAATCCTGTTTTTCTCTCATACTTCATGTCCACTTCACAATTTTGAAACTCAAACCTACTATTTCTAATTGTAGCATGCATCACACATGAATGTATTTAATTTCATGTTTCTCAAGTATTTGTTTGACCATACCAATCTTGACTTTGGAATGTTGTTTTTTTATTCTTATATGTCTAAAATGGACAAATTTTGGGATGGGCCGAGTCTCTTCATGAATAAATAAGTAAAATAATAGCAATAATCATAACAAAAAGCAAGAAAAATACCATCTTCTTAAGAGACTAGAGAAATGTTAAGTATGCCATTAAGAAAGCTAAAATACAATACCACACAAGAAGATTTTTTCCGACTAACCAATCAGCATTATCCCCAGGTGATAATGCCACGGAGGTCACGGGTGCAAATCTATGTATTATGACTCGCATATTTAAATCAATGTTTATTTTACATCAAAAGAATTTCCACTTGAGGATAGATTCTATTTCTGTCTACAAGGACCATACTCTATTTCCATTATAATCAGTCAACCGAACTTGGTGAATGTTTCTAACTGAAAACGGGACCGTAGTGGCACCCTGGCTTTGGGTGGCACGGAGAGGGAATTCTTCGTATGAAACTTTTCCATCGCTTTTCATAAAGAGGCACTTTTTGTAATTCTAAGCTGAACCTAAGGAGTACTTATCTTATGTTCCAAAGAAAGTATATATGCATCGAAGAACCTTATTTTTTTTTTTATTCAACTCCGCCCCCCCTCACTTCGAATGAAGAGTTACTTCACTTAAACCAAAAAGTTACTGGAACAAGTGAATATACAAAAATAATAGTCGATAAAAATGCAATAATTCACAGAATTCGATGCCTTTGTAACAAATACACAATAAACTAATTCTTGTCAAGTGGCATTCAAACATACCAGAACACTTCCAGGTCCTAGGTAATTATCATATTCTTCAATCATTTCCACAACATCTGAGCGCCATCCAAGCAATAATATGCATTCTTTTGGTCCCACACTCCAGTCTGACGCCTGTATCGGTCAAGGTTCTTTAATTTCCTTTTCCTCTAACCCAATAAGGTTAATGCAAATGAGAAAGTATTTTCTCACAAACATGTACCTTCGAACCTGGTTTTGCTGGACGTTTGACAATTTTATCCAACCGTGCTTTTGCCATTTGAAGCCCATTATGTGGAGCTTCACCAACCACCTTTACAACTTGGAGATTACAAGAGTCAACTTCTTCTTCTTTAATAGAATTAAAATATGCAACCTGTGTTTTCTTATTCCCATGAACAGGCGCAATGAATAATACCTATAAATGCAGAATAAGAGTTGGTCAACCATCTGAGGCAAAGATGTTCAAATAAACATGCACTCAAATTTCACTTTCAAACTAGCTGCCATATTGAGTTTGTGCAGCTTGATAACAGCTAATCTTTTTATAATGTGTATATTAGGAGACCGTAAAACAACGGCTCATAAGATATTGATGGACCAATGAGAGAATGATCCAGACCACGAATTGAAGAAAAACCACATTTTACAACTAGATTCATTAGCTTCACATCCATACATACTTTATCATCTTCATCTAGAACTTCATCGTCCAGTGGATGAAAATTTATCTTCCCTTTCTTATAAAGGCCGCAAACAACAGCCTGAAAAGATGTCGACATATATAAACGAAACAGAAACTAGATACAACATGAAACAGAAATTGCAGGGATCACCACTGTTATATCACGCTATGATGGCTAGAACAATAGTAACATGTCAATAATATATACAAACAGTTGTCTTATTACTCTCCAACTGACACAATGTAAAGGGGAAATATATTACAAAATAGAATGAAATGATCAAAGTAATATAGTTGTGGTGCCACGATCGATAAAAATAATAGTGAAGGTAAAACCTTGTGTATTTTATAGTTTACAGTTTAAATTGTATCTCTGTTGGTACAAAAAAAGAGAGAATGTGTGATATTTTGCTAAAACAGCAAGCCCCACAAGCACAAGCCAAAAAACAAGCACAGACACTTGTGAACTATTTTACAAGACAAGGCAGCATTGTTAGCTTATGCCACTAAGAGTGACCATATTTAAGAGGTAGACCACTGCCATCTTCCTCTATCAAGGAGCTAGCATCGCAGTTACCTTCAGCCACAGAAAGCCCCCCATCTTGAGATGATAAACCCACGATCTCTCTCATTTAAGGATAAACACGGGAAACCATGAGTCAGGGAAACAGTGTCGGGAGCAAGGATTTTGGTAGAGTGGGGGTCACTATTATTTATAAATAAAAAATGATGGAATCATATTAAGACGTACGTATTATTTCCTGCAAATAATTGAATTTGTAATTACTAAGTGATGTTCTAATTCGGTTGTTTTAAATGTTCATAGAAAGGTCACAGTTCAAACAACTATGAAGTACACCTGTGAAATTGAGGAGATGCGTAGCCTCGTATTTATAGAACAATTATGAAACTGAGTAACCACGGAAAAAATTTAAAGTATACATTAATTCACACTTCATGTGAGCATTAAAGGAGAGATCAAACATTTGATCAAATCTGCTGTCAAATTTGTTAATAGCACTAATCGAAGATTTTAAATCAATGTGCATTACTTTTTACAGAAGGTAGCAGTAATTCTAGCGGAATTGCTCTCTAAGCAGTGCATAGTTTTTAAAGCAAAAGTTCAGACAATCTCACCGGTTACATTGAAAAAATTATTTATATCGTAATAGATCTGTTTACAAAGTTAAACTAATGCATAGACTGCACCAGGTTCAATTGATGCTTTGGGGGGGGGGGGTAGAACAGGGTGCAGTTGCGTTCACAATGATGGAACCAATCAGTAAGCAGGACAGAATTTCTGTCTTGCATTCCTACCATGCAACTATATACAAAATTTCAATGGGTCACTTAATACTTCAGAAACTACCATATAGCTCCATCTATGCATGTAAATCTTCCATCCTATGGATAAGCTAATTCAGCACTTCGACATATTGCGAGAATTAGGTATTGGAGGATGCGTTTCTAGTTTTTGATGTGGGTTCTGCCTCGATACTCAGAGGATTGACATAGAATTGTCTATAATGTTAACTAACTTCACATTTTTTGACATAGGAGTTGCAGTCTCAAACTCCCATCACATGGACATATCATATCGTATGATGTGAAGATAACACGTGGTGTTTAGCTTTGCTGATATCAGTTTAAATATGGCTATTAACAAAATACTTGCTAGGGGACTGCCCTAACTTTTTCTTGTGGTTTCAGCAAGGCTTGTATATTATAGATGTGGGATAGAATGGTATGTATCTCAGAATCGGACCTTGGGTAGGAGCAGAAAATAAGTTTTTTCTAATCTCTCTCTAGGTAAGGATCTCACTGAAGAAATATATAATCGCTTTTTAACCTCATTCAAGTTAAATCTGTATAACCCAAAGTAATCATTTAAGACAGGTGGTGGGGAAATTTATAAATTTTGTTAATAAGCATGTTAAATCTATATCCCTAACCATTATGGGACGGAGGAGTGCTCAACATACTGGAACATGTAGTGTTAACCAAAGGGCAGTTTCTTACATCCTCACTCTGATAAGTTTTGAAACAAGAGAAAAACAAACCTCTTGAAATCCATTTCTTAGATGCCCATACTTCAATCCTGCTAGATGTGGAAAACTGCAAAGGTTGAATACGTTTTCTGCAAAAACAAGTTCATCGATTTTGCTAGGATCATAGCTGTAAGCATAAGACATTAGAAATGCTATATATGATAAAGGATATAGGATTATCATTTTGTGTTCTTCAAGTCGGGCAAGAAAAGAGTTTCCATTTCAGTTTTTACAAGGATACAAAGATAAGCATTAGAACCACCATAAAAAATAGAAAGAAGCTGATAAAGCAAATGGACAATGGAGATGGCTAGTACGGATAAATATTGTAATAGCACAGTCCATTGATAAATCGATTCATAAACATCAATAAGATGAACTCTTCGAATGTTTTATGATGGACCTATATCTAACAATAGATCTGTTTGATTATAAATACAAAATTTGGTAACCAAGAAAATGTGCCTTCATTAACCCTCCCTCCCTCATTGCTGCATGTACAGATGGTTCTTACGAGGATCCAGAAAGTACAACACTAGCCAACATGACCAAAGCCCCATATCTTGCCATTCATGATCTAGTTCAAGGGAATGGATCGTCGTACCCTTCAGATGTGCAAGTTTCAATCCATATCTTAGTTTCTAATGTCATTTCTTTAAAGACAAAAATACCTAGAATCTATGTGGGCAAACCTCTAAAACTATTCGGTATTCCTTTGCATGGAGACTCAATAAGTGGTGCCAGCTTCAGGTATAAAAATGCTCAGCTCAGGTATTCACCTCAAGTTGAAAAGATGTGAGCAAAATTTTTGAGTGAGACTAGCTGCATTGTCTCGAATACTAAAAGGTCCAATACAACAATGTTATGAACCCAATCGATTGAACAATGGAAATGGAAATCAAATGATATGGACACTGTTTAATGCTTCAATTAACAACAAAAACAAAGACAAACTAGCATTCGAGAAGCTAGAACTCTCCCAAATAAAACCTACTAAATTTTCTGCATGCCTCATACTCCCTACAGCCTCCCTATTTATATAGAAATTATTCTCAGAAGTACCGCAAATTACCCTTCTTAACTATTCTAGAACATTCTTAGGAATGAGCTTGGGCCACTAGATGGGTGTATGACATTACCCGCCCCCAAAAAACCACCTTGTCCTCGAGGTGGGTAGAAAAAAAAGAGGAATAGGTGCAGCAAATTTGCATCTCCCCAATCAACTGCCACTGATGTCAAATCCTCCCCATTAAGCTCCATTGCCCCCCACATTGGAGATCACAGCCACTGTTTCCGTGCATCCTATCAAAGGAGATTGTTGGAGACAATGACGATGACAAAGGAGGAACGTATACAGATCCTCTAACAATTTAGTCCTTATATCAACTTGTTTCAAACCTGTAACTATATCTCCATCAACATTACGAACAATGTTTCTTGGAAAACGCTTGGCAACACGTGTGCAGATATGTATAAAGCAAAGATGATTGGATCCCATTGTATCGCCTTTCCCGTAAGTAATTCGATCAAAAATGGTAGAATTTCAACATTTGAGACCAGACTCATTTTCCTGAAAATTTGGAAAATTCACTGTTGAAAGCTGCTTCGAAATGGCTTAATGAGTTTACTAAAGCCATCACTCCCACAGCATTTGGACAACGACTATTTTTAATAACAATAAGAAGAGAGGATCGTCCCTTTGTAAAAGCATCTCTAAATCCGCTCCAACCGGTGGGCCTTTAAAAGATCCAAATAATTCCACTACGTGCTTCAATATTATTCTGCCAACTCCCAAAATATCCACTATGGACTTTGATAGACTCCCCGCTTCCAGATTTGCCTTTTCTTCCCTATTTTTCTGACTAATCAACGCCACCTCCTGACTTAAAGAAACCTTTTGACTTAAAGAACCCTCCCTCGCAGCTTGATTTTCTCTCCCTAATTTGAGGTGTCTTCTCTGTTAGAATATAAATACTGTATTTATTTGTTTAGGCCCAATTAGCCCATGGGCTCTTAGGGTTGAAATTGCATCGGTAAATGAGTGGAAGTGAAACAGATGTATAGGATATGTATCCACCTATACTGAATTTTGGATACAGAAATGATAAAATCATTTTTGATTGGACAAAATATTCTCTTTCCTAGGTTTCTTGTCTATATATATATCCTTGTACCCTTTCGTTGTAATACACAAGTTAAGCAATAATATCATCTCTGATTACATGGTACAAGAGCACCGTTTTGTAACAAGCACCGGTTCCGCGGATCGGAAGTTCTCTAATTTTTTGATTGTTTTCATCTCTTCTCATCGAAATTTCTTGGTACATTTTCTTTTCTTGGATAATAAATTTTCTGATTTTCTGATTGTTTTCATCTCTGTTCGTTGGCTTTTGGCCTCCTGTGAGTGGTTCACTTTATGTGGTCTTTTGGCACCATGTGGGTGCGCCGTTCTTTTTTTTCTGGCTTGCTATCCTTTGTCCTAGTCCGACGGTTTCTAGTTCGTGATTTATTGGAAAATGACTAAAGAAGACAAACCATATGGTAGCAACAGTGGTCCACGTATACCCGAGATGCTTCCCGTAAATGTTACTCACCGACAACACGCTTAATGGCTCCAGCTTCTTTGAGTGGAGCAAAACTATTCGTATCTATCTCCGAAGCATGGGAATGGTTTCTCATCTCATATCTGATCCCCTAAAGGTGAGGGTTCTGATTCATGGTTACAAAGCGATGCTCATTTGTACTTGCAGATTATCAATACTATTGAGCCTTCTGTTTCGTCTTTGGTTAGTCACTTTGAACGAGTGAAGGATCTTATGGATTATCTTGATTTTTATATTTTGGACAAAGTAACATCTCTCAAATCTTTACTGTTTGTAAGTCCTTTCATTGTGGAGAACAACAAGACAGATCACTCACTACTTATGCCACGGAGTTCAAGAAAGTATATGAGGAGCTTAACTCTCTTCTTCCATTAAATGCTGATGTCAAAACCATGAGGGAACAAGTGGCTGTTATCAGTTTCTAGGCTGGTTTGCGACCAGAATTTGACTCTATCAGATCTCAGTTCTTGAATGAATCTGTTATTCCTTCTCTTCAGAAAACATTTGCCCGTGTTCTTCGGAATGAGAATCTTCAGTCTTCTCAAACTTTTGATCACAACAATGCTCTGGTTAGTCAAGGTGGATTCCGTGGATTCGGGAGGGCCCTCGGGTGAGTTCAGAACTTACCAACGGCTTGCTTCTGAATGGTTCTGGGTGGGTATGCGCCGAGCCATCCGGGATTACGTCCAGAAGTGCGAAATCTGCCAGCAGCAAAAGGCTGCCACTACCCATTTGGGCGTTCTACAGCCTTTGTCGATTCCTTCTCAGGTATGGGATGACCTAATTATGGATTTTATTGAGGGACTGGCACACTCTAATGGGATCGATACAATACTACTAGTGGTAGACCGCTTAACTAAATATGCGCACTTTATTGGGCTAACATCACCCCCTATATTGCCCCTCCCATAGTTGCCATCTTTGTGAAGGAAATAATTCATCTCCACGGGTTTCCCTCCACCATTATTTCTGACCGTGACAAAGTGTTTATGAGTAAATTCTGGCAGAAATTGTTCACTCTCCAAGGAACGACTCAGATATGCAGTACGGCATACCACCCCCAAACAAATGGCCAACCTGATATTGTCAACAAGTCGGTTGAAACTTACTTGCATTGTTTCATCCACGGTAATGCCCGTTACTGGGCCAAATGGTTACCATGGGCCGAATTCTAGTGTAACACGTCATACCATACATCTTCTAAGTGCACACCTTTTAAAGCCTTGTATGGCAGAGATCCTCCATGCCTTCTTCACTTTCAGGTGGATAGCTCTGGTGTTTCCTCTTTAGAACAACATATGAAAATCACAGCTGATAAGTCTCGACGGGCAGTCAATTTTCAGGTTGGTGACTTGGTCTATCGACAACTATTGATGGCTAGGTGACCCTTCCAGAAGTTAGCAACTCGGTTTTATGGCCCATTCGAAGTTCAAGAATGTATCGGCTCCGTAGCTTATAAGCTTAAGGTACTGACCGTAGCCCCCATACACCCGGTTTTCCATGTATCTCAGCTCAAACAAGCCATTGGTGCACACCCGGTTTTCCCCACTATACCCCCAAACCTCAATGTTGATCTGGAGTTGGAAGTAGAGACCGAATCCCTGCTGGGCGTGCACACTGTCATGACAAACGATGGAATTCAAACAGAAGTGCTTCTGAAGTGGAAACATCTACCGCAATTTGAGTCCACATGGGAGGATATGCCGACAATGGAGCATCTTTCCCTCATCTACACCTTGCAGACAAGGTGGCTGTTTGGGGGCGGGGTAATGTTATGAATCCACCGACTCAGTATACATATGCTAGAAGAAAGAAAACAAAAGCAGGACAGAAGGACAATGGAAACAAAGAATAGTTGGGAAGTTTTGGGCTTGAGGGTAGTTTGGGGAATTATTTTTAATAAGTCGTTGGGAGAAATATAAATAGTGGGAAGTTAGAGGTGTTTGGAAAGCAGAAATTGGTGACTCATTTTGGGGGACCCTAGCTTCTCGAACTGCTAGTTATACATATTATGATTTTCCCTTTTGTAATTCAGTCATTCAGTACCTTCTTCAAAAGAATTTTTCCCCTGTTTACCTCTCTGTTTTCTGATTCATAACAAAAACCTACTAAATTTTCTACATGCCCCATACTCCCTACAGCCACCTTATTTATACTAGAAATTATTCTCAGAAGTACCCCTAATTACCCTTTCTTAACTATTCTAGAATATTCTTAGGAATGGACTTGGGCCACTAGATGGGTGTATGACAAACTATAGAAACTTATCAACATCATAGTACAACATGAAGAAATAAAAATTCTTCGTTCACTACAACACATAAACAATTAGGGAAATTGTGACTGTATTATAAAGCATTTTGCAATACAGAACCACAAAGTATGGCGCAGGAAAAAAACCAACTTGAAAAGACAACAAAAGGATGAATAAGGTGGTATCAAGTTGTATAGTTTAACCATCAATACATCAGATATGCATCCATCATTTCCTATATAAGCCAAGGCAACTAGTTGTATACAATTACAGCATTACATTGCTTCAAAATATATGTATCAAACTTTGAATCACAGTACTTATCCAGGAAGCATAATAGCATTTGAACCTAGTACATCACTTTCGTTTAGGTTACGTTATAAAACAATGACTATAATATTAGTCAAATCAATTAGCTTAGTAGTATTTTAAAAAATTCGGCAATCATTTCAACAAGCAGTTGGAGCTTACTTCGGTAATTAAGCAAATGTCTATAGATCTTTACGAGCCCCTTCTGTCGAGAGCATTGAACAAATAATTTGGATGTAACATTTTCCACAGGCTCCACCTTCAACCCTGAGATTGACTTTAGGAGCTCACATGTATTGGGACTTGAAACCTGGAAGCAATTAAGAGAATTTTCTGGTTATAATCGTGCACAACAATACTAGTACCTTGACCAATGCATTTTATAGAACAAGAGAGAAAGGAATACATTTAACCTCAACAATTGCTGGAACAGATTCCATGTCTGAAAGGGGCTGGAGGGCAAGGACAGATAGAAACGCATCTGTATCAATTCCATACCTAAGAACTCAAAAAAAAAAATAGTAAACGATTAGAAAACTTCATGTTGTGAATACACGTTTTTTTAAGAAAATTCCAATTAGTTGTGGGAGCAAGACTTGGAGCAACCAGTAAGGTTAGTCATTTGTGACCGGAAGGGAAGGGCCGAGTAGAAAGATGAATTTGCAGTCTTAATTAATATTTGCGAAATTACCAAAAATAGCCATTTCAGTCAGACAAATTCACCTCTTAGCCATTTCTCTCCAAAATTTCCAAATGTCACTACCTCAGCAAGTAGCAACTCCTCAACTTGCGGAGGAGTCAAAATGAAAAAAAAAAAGAAATTTCTGAACATACAGGGATCAAATATGCAAATTAGTCCAAATACTTCTGCAAGTGGAGGAAGTGCCACTTGTAGACCTTTAACTAATTACAGATATGATCCCTGTACTTGCGAATCATGTTCAGAAATTTATTTATTTTTACATTTTGACCCCTCAAGTTGAGGATTGCTACTTGCATGGTAGTGATATTTTGAAAATTTTGGGAGAAATGGCTAAGAGATAAATGTATAAGGCTGAAACAGATATTTTTTTTATTAATTCCCCTTAATATATATTTGTATGCATGAAAAAAGTGATCTTCAGATTGATGCTCTCTTAAGCATCAAGGATCATAGGCTGTTACATGAGTTGGAATTTCATTCAAGCATTAATATAGGCATTGGTTGGAAAAGTTATACTAGTTTGTTATGATTATAGTTAACTTTTGCATTACACAGTAGAAGCCCTAAATATTTATTTTATGGCCCCTTTTATTAACAATGAAAATGGGAAAGAAGGAATTGACTAATGGAGCGGTAGAGTAATGGCAATCATTTAGAACCTAGCATCAACCTATACTCTCACTTTGTATATCATCCCATTGTAAATGAATGATCTTATCTTATCATAGATCCATTGTGGTCTTTAAATTATATAACAATGGCGGTCATCGCTGTGCTCACATCTTATATTAATCGTACGCCTTAAATTGATGGGGCGGTGAGGCATAGAGAGACGTAGCATCTGATATATATATATATATATATATATATTGTGGGTGGCCTTTTTTTATTCAATACAGAGTCCAAAAAGTCAAAAAGGACGGCTGCCACTTGCTCTCTCTCATAAAGTCGTTTACTTCTGCATCACTGACACACATATATAATATGTATATTTAAAAGTGGAGGTTATCAAGATGTTATCCGAAATCTTTTGTGTTTATGGGATGTCTTGTTTTAAAGACTTTGTATGCTTGAGACTTCGATCCGCTAACGGTGTATTCTATGATTCTTGCCGATAAATTAATTTGAAAGCTTCATGGTTTTATTATTCTAGTTATCTCAACTTTTATCGTAACGTTTTCTTGCATTTACTATTTTATCTTGTATTTATGATGTTGTTATTCGTTCACTGGGCAAATTTTGCTCAGCCGATGTTTGTTTTGTTTTACCTCGACAGGTTCAAGATCTAACCCGGGGGCAGCATGAATGGTCGAGATAGCTTAGGATGCAGGAAGAATAGTCTTAGATCAGTACTTCTGCTATGTAAATATGTTAAACATATTAACACTTTTTGGTTGTAAAGTAATCTTTTGGGAGTTATGTTAAAGCTCTATACTTTGATCTATATGTTTTTGATCCGTTTTCGGTTGTGTCACGCCTCATTGTAGGTTTAGTAGGATGAGGTGTTACAAATTATGGTTGTCAGTCTGCCAATTGCTCTCTCTCAAAGCCATTCACTTTTGCATCACATACACATACTCATACTCACATACATTATGTTATATACACCCACAAAACAAAAAGTCAAAAAAAACGGATGTTTGTGCACTCTCTCGAAAAGATTCACTCCATCTCCCTCACTCCACATATATGTGTGCGTGTGTATAAGTCTTAGAATTTTCTTAACATGCTACATTCGAGCATCGAAGTATTTACACTAAAACCTAATATTATATTTTTATTTGTTAGTATATCATATATACTAACAATATATTATATATTGTACATGTATATTTTATTTGTTAGCATATATATTTTGTGGATGTATATTCTGTGGTTTCGTTTCCCCTTGAACCTAATCAACTAAACCCATTGTACACGATCTACCCATATCACATCCCTTTCTGCTTATAAGTGTATTATATATATATATATATATCGTATGTATATATATATATATTGTATATAAATGTAAAAGAACATTGGTAGCTTTGTTGACTAGCAGTTCCGTGATTTATTTTCACACCTATAAGCTAGAGATCATGGCATTAAATAGTTGGAGTTTTATGATTAGAACAATCATCACAAGTACAATCTGGGGGAAAAAGTTAATTTAATATATATTATATATATATGTGCATGATGAATCTCATTTCAGTAAGTAGACAGATAACTACAGACTCTTTAGCCAACAGAAACCTTCTCTCCACTCCCTTATTAACAACACAGCAACAACTTCAACAATATGCCAATAAAAGTGATGGTAATAGTAAAAAAAGAATAATTTGCATTTGGAACTGGATAATAGATTATTTCTTCAGAAACCTGGAGTTAAAAAAACCGTACCTATCACTCTTGGTTGGCAATATTATTATGGCACGTGCTTTATTGGCTGCAGCCCTTTGGAATGATTTTGTTAAGCTTAGACTGCAACTGCATAACATGAAACTTAAGGTGAAAGAAGGAAAAAAGCAGAGATGGAAGGAAATTTAATAAAAATTTACGAGAAATCAAATATTGCTTACACCCTTGCTGTAATAAAAGCAAAGAGACAGGACTAGCATGTAAAAATATACAGAATACACTAATACTGTAACTGCATTTAATTTCAACTTACTGGTAACACGAGAGTTGCATAACTACTAAAAAATTCAAGGTTTACTTGTATGTAGTACCGGTTAAGCAATGATCCTTGGATGAACTGAGAAGGTTAAGGCCATCATTCTGTTCTTTTCACCACAAAGTGGCTGTCAAACTCAAAGTCAAAACGGTAAGGTGGCTATGGTGCAACACAAGGTCTCATTACATAAATTAACCTAAGTAAGACAGAAGCCACCATGATTGGGTCAGCAGCCTGATGATAACTAAAATAACGGCCTATGTTTGGTTGAGGCACTAAACTTTGAATTACGACTTGGCATTGCTTGGATTGAGAGTTGAGCATAATGCCGGGAAGCAATGTCTATCTCCAAGAACCAGATATTTCATGAATGCACTAAACATGTTGAGGTTACCATAATTTTGTTATATATGCAAGAGGGTCAGCAATACATCTAGGGGACTTCCATCTATCAAGCCAGTTTTTAGTTGTTTGGGTGTCCAGCTCTAGAATATTCAAACTAAGCCTTTGTGATATTTTGGGTATACTGATGTATACACTCCGACTTGAAAGTGTTAATAGTAGTAGTAGTAGTATTCTTTAATCTGTTTTTAGTCAAAAAAATTATTTGGCCCAGGGGCCCAATATGTACAAGCAGGCATACCTCTTTGTAAGGACGTCAATATGATAAAGATCTTTTGCAATATGATCAGCAATTTTGTCCATTTGCTTCCTTGGGATATCGGACAAAAGAAGAATTCTCTGCCTCCTGTTTATGAGTTCTTATGATGTATTACACTTGAATGCACTTATATAACATAGAGAAGTTAAAATATTGAAGGCATTACCTAGATGTAGCTGTACCTAATCGCACAGAAAACTCATGATACTTGTTCAACTGCTTTAGTATGAAGCTCAGATGACTATTAACTCCACAAATAATTATATGATCACTCTCTAGAACTTGCATTTGGGCTCCTTCTCTAAGCTTTTGCATGTTATGCTGTACAAATGGGCATATCATTTAAATCCCAGTGTTGAGGTTTGGTGCATTAAAAGCTTCAAGAACCTACCCTGAACTGCTCTGTCATTGTGCYCAATAAGCGAGAATAAAACAATATCCCCCATATAGCAAGAACAAAACCAATAACACGTTCAACCCTAGTTCTTTGCTGCATACAATATGACAGATATCATTTCACCGTTCGGAAACTAGACAAAAAATTTGTTTCATTTAGTGAATGATATAGAATTTGAAAATCATCTCACTTTCAGATGAGTTGATGAAGAGCACAAGCATGCCCATGCCTCCCAAAGACAGTCCTCAAAAGACTGTGTATTACGCCTGCACCACTCAAGAGGGGATCTAATTACCAAATACATATATAATGCTCCCTCCATCTCAAATAGAAAAAGTTCAACTTTTGACTTGGCACGCAGTTCAATATAAGTCTTTGACTAATGGTAAAATATCTAAAATACCCGTTAATAAGACAAATTTAACAACAGTTGTTGATCACAATTGATCTCACAAATATATTGTAGTCGTTGCAAATAGGCAAACATGTAAATTTGAAAGGGAATATTTCCAGAAAAAATATCATTGCATTTTTGGGACAAAGAAAAATAGAAAGTGTTCCATCTTTTTTGGCCGGAGGGAGTATGTAAACACAGGATAAAAGTAGAAAGCGAAATAATCCTTGAACCAGCAAGGCAGCAGAATAATCATACAAGCAACAAGTAGTTTATAATGTTAGCATCTATAGCATGAAACAACCTCATTTGACAAGCTCCACACTATGTGGTCCCCATTTCTACCTTACCCCGGTGAGGATGAAAGAAAATTATCTACCCAAGTAATAAGATTATCAAAAGCTAAATTTATTGCACATGATATCAAGATCAACGAGGGGAAAACAATGATAAGGGGATAAAATGATCCAAAAACTAGTATGTTCACATAAAAATAGGTAGGCTAAAATGCTTCGACTTTAAAGAGCATTTGTACTTGTACGATCGCAGAGGAAACTATAGCCCTATAATGTATCTAATATTGGGTACAAGTTCATGTCAATTTACCAAAATTAATGTAAGAAAGAAGTTCATAACAATAGAAAAACAGTATATAGACGCAAATGATTTGGAAAGAGTATACAAAGGTTGTTGGAACAAATCCTTGAATTTCAATATTAACAATCCTGGTAAAAGATAAACAAGGAAATAAGTCAAACCCTTTGTAGAAATCACCAAAGCTTGGTGAATAATAGAAAGGATGTCTAGCTTCTTTAAGAAGTAAAATATCAATATATAAGAAAAGTACCAAGCCACAATAGCTGGTAATTATTGTGGCATAATATTATTGGCAAGAAGTGAAACTAAGAAGTGAAATAATGCATGGAAGTATTCAGTGAGAATGATGTAAATACAGTATCGGAAACAGAAAATTCTACAACTGGTGTTCATTCAGTTAAAGACAACTTATGATTAAAGTGTTCCAAAACAAGTTTTGCACGTAATAGATAGTATGTCTTTATTCTAGGTATATCAAGAGCATAAAGTTGTTACTACAGAGGTGCAAATACTGTAAAATGTTTTCTTTTGCTAAGAGATGACTGCCACATTTTTTAGATCTCCCAGGAAGTTGATGTTTGCTTGTTACAGGTACATATCTAGCATCAGAATGATTCTATAAGATACAGAAGAAGGTACCTGTACTTATAGAAGAGAAGTCCACCAATAAAAACAAATGAGAAGCAAGCTACGATGAGCACAATCAAGAACCTGCAAAACATCCATAAACGATAATCCATAGCATCAAGTAAATTCAAAGAAAGGTGCATCCGTAAGTAGATTCATCAGAGAATTCAGGCTCATGCTGTTCTAGTAATCGAGTTGGTGTTTGAGCAAAATGAGATATCTCATTTATAATGTACTGTTTGTTATACATATGCTAAAGGTATTGGAGCATGTATAATGAATGCTCTACTAAAAATAGAAGTTTTCAAACTTCAAACAATGACTCACATAGCCATTATATTAGACTAATATTGTTTACATGTATTCCAGGTTCCAAAGTTACCAATATAAGCAAAGAGGTAGCTTACTTTATTATGTAATAGATTGTCGTTGTTTCAAAACTATGTGATGTAATTTAAGCACTACGAGCCATGTATAATGGGACTTCCGCAGATTTTATGTACAATTACTCAACATTTTAATTTCAAGTATTTTGTTAAGACAACATGCCCAAGTTGTAAGTTTGAGGTGTGACAAGCTTGGACAGAACATATACAGATCTTCTGCTGACTTGTGCATGGATTCAGTCTCAGAGCAATATGTTAAACATTTTTTAGTTTGGAAGATCCGAGGTCACCATCTTCCTTAAATTCTTACTGATGAGGTATCAAAATTACAGTATCTCAACATGCCTATTATGACTTGCACCATGTAACACCCGGAAAATTAAGGCAAGTAAAAATTATAAAGTTTTCATTTTATACTTATTTTATCCTAAGAATGCTAAGAATTAAGTTTTAGGAAGTGTGGGGATGTTTGGATATGAGTTTACAAGTGGAAGAAGCCATTTGGTTGCAAAACAGGACTCCCCGGGTGTGAAAAATCCCTTCCTAGGCGTGAAACAGCAGCATAATATCCTCGGGCGTGAAACACTGACAAATATTGAGCTGTACGGTTTTTGCTGTATAAAACCGATTTTTGGCCCTTGTCTTCCTCATGTTTTTCTATCTACTTTCTCGCACTCTCTTTCACTTCGGTCAATACTATCGTAGGGCACGATTTTGGGAGCTCCATTACCATTTATGAGCATTGATTTCTCCCAGAGTGCAAGGATTACAATGAATGGTTTTCACAATCTTCATCTTCTCCATTAGACCTCATACCTACCTCCTAGCTTCCATTCAAACTCGATTTAGGGACTTGCAAGTGCCCTTATTCACCTTCTCCAAGCATTTAAGAGTTCCTAAACATCAAGATTTCAAGTCTAGATCCAAGATCTGAGTTCATCTTCTTCATCTCCATTTCCATCATTGTTGACCTAGTTCTTGGGTTCTTCCTAAAAACGATTTGCAAGTCGTCTTAACCTTTCCAAACCCTTATTCTTGTTAAAAGCTTTCATTTTAACCTCCTAGAACATCCCTTTTGGTGCCTCCATTATATTGAGTTTTTGATCATTTTGGGTGTTTTTGGTGATTTGAGATTTTGGATAAGCCATTGTATGAATCTGATCTTAGGGTTACTTTTGGTACATCTCTAGACTTGGTTGAGACTTGGATAAAGTTCCTAGAGGTAGGTGTTGATGGATCTAAAGCCTTCACCATTTTGGAAGCTAGAGATGGATTTGGAACCTAGGTTTAACCTAACCTAGCAAGGTGTGTTCAAGTTGCTTGGTGAAAACAATGTTTTTGAAGTATTGATGTGTTTTACTTGATATTTATCAAATGTGTTGAATATTTGATGAAGTTTGTATATCTAATAAATTTGGCTCAATAAATCTTGTAAAATGCCTATACTTGGGTTTTTGGACATTTTGATAAATAAATCATAAGTGTGGGTTCTTTTGATGATTTATGCTATAAATGGAGATTATTTGGTGATAATGCATTTGTAGTGTATTTGGTTTCGAAAATGCATTTTGATATGGGACATCTTGCAAATATAAATGGTATGATTTCAATTGGAAAATGGTTTGTCTCAAACAATGATGGGTTTTTGAGTTTATCATGCCTTCAAAGCATGTGTTTGCATAAACGTTGGTTAAATACATTTTTATTGATGACTTCTATTTAATAGTCAATTGAGTTGTTGAGCTTTTGGCTCGGTTTGACTCAAATGAGTCTTGGGGACATTTGTCCGGTTTATTTGCTCTATGTTGAGCTTTGGAGTTATATGCAATTATAGCATATCTATTTGAAATATTACATGCTTTGAATGCGTGGTCATTCATATGGGGTCATGTAATTTAGACTGTAACCGAATGGATTCATAGGCATAGGAGTCGGTCTTCATTGATTTAAATTAGAACGTTCATTCTCGCATTGTGTCCAGGAATAGTCATTGGGTCATCGGAGGCCTTATAATGCAGGCTCTTGTAGTCGAACATTTGTCATTGACCCCATGGTGTAATTTCTGAGTCAATTTAATGGGATGGTTATTCCCGTATTGTAGCTAGAAATAGGCATTGGGTCATTGGAGGCAACTTGGTACAATCTTATGGGAGTTGGATGCTAGCCATTAGCCACTATGATGTAATTTCTAGTTAATGAGTGTACCTGGGATCAGTGGGGGTCTTGAATTATGTACCGCAAACAATTGATCCCATTGGGCTGTTGATCCTTAGGATGTGCTCTATAACGTGGAATGGTAGCCTACTTTTGTGTTCCGCTCCTAACCATGGAAATCGGGTCTCCAATGTCACCAAAAGGTGTTTTTTTTGGTACCGAGTTTTATCAATGTTTCCGCTAACGTGTTGGGTATGGAGTATTTTTCATTATTTATGGTTTGAGTATCGAACCTTGTTTATGTTTTAGGCATTTAATCTCATTCAATTTTGGGTGAGTATTAAATTTTGGTTCCATGAATAAATGAACGTTTTGATAAATGAGTTTTCATCATGATAAAGGTGGGTTTTGGAAAGAATGTGCTGTTTATACTAAATATATTTCATTTTTGGAAATTATGATTTAAATAACATCTTTTTAGTTACCATTTTTATACTTAAGATGAAAACAACTTGAACTCACAGGGCGTTAAGCGTAACCTTTTTCTTTCTCGGCATGTGCATCAGGTCCTTGGGAAATGGTACTTGAGACATTGTGTTGAATTGAGGGCTAATTAGAGGCACGAGAAGGATCTAGCTAATCAATGACCTTTCCGCATGTGGAGATAGCGATTGTTATTGGGTTTTAGTAACACCAAACTTTGACCTAGTCATTATGTAAGGCTTAGTTTATCTATTGTTGATGATTAAATCTAGTTTCGCTATTTGAGGTGATTCAAGTATTGATGTATAGAAAGAGATTTATCCCTTGTTTGATGTATTATAGAAAATTTTAATTTAGTCGCTCTTTCCAGATTTGAGGGTGTTACAAGTTGGTATCAAAGAATAATGTTTGAGAAATGAGAGATTTAAGTGTTGATTTTGGACTCTAGGGTCTTTCTAAGTGAATGAAAGTGAGAATGTACGAATAAGCACATTAAGATAGGATGTTTTGAGGTCGATAGAGACTAGCATCAATAATCATGATGTTGGTAACAAGAATCCTCATGTAAGGTACATTCATATTTTCACTTGGCCAGTGTTATTATGAACTTACTGTTACGTGTGTGCGCTTGAATTGCCTTCTCTGTGATGATCGATGGGGTAGAGAACGAACTCTCGGTGAATAGTCATCATAAGGTGTTTGTAGCAGTGTCACTTGGGTGACAGTCAAGTATAGAGATTTCGTTAAGATGATCAGCATAGGTCATAGTTATTAGATAAATTTGAATCGTAGGCTTATCAAATCAGCATTGTTTAGAGAAGAATTGGTAAGGTTGATAGATTCAGTTACCGATTTTTGACTCAAGATGTTTGGGCATTCGGATGTCGGTAGTGTAACTAGTGGACCTAGCGAGCGTGGCTCTAAGACTTTGGATCGCGACCAAATGCATGCACAACATTTATTTAAAATAAATTAAATGAATTATTTCATGCTTGTCAAAACTTTTGGACTTGTCATGTTATAAATTTTGGAAAATGTTTTGGCTTACCCAAGAGTGTAGCCCATGTTTTAAAATTCATGGATCGATTTGTTGCTTATATTTTGCGTACGAACTTTTATTGGAAGTTTTCTCCATGATTGATTTTGTTGGTACCATAAACTGTCGAAGGTGTACTTTGGAGAAGTTTTAAAATTGAAACATACATGAATTATTTCATGTTTCACTCAAAATACACATGCTTGATAAGTTGCACATTTTGATTTGTATTTTGACACATGGTAAAATTGGGTCAAGTTTGAAATGCATGAAGCAACTTCATTGCATATGTCTTGCATACGATTTTGTTGGAATTTCATTTTGTAACATTTTGTGGCTCAGGGGTGTAACCTTGAATTGCACAAGTTAGCTTTATTGTGAGTGTTTGTGTATAAGGCTTTATTGAGAATTTTGTCCTATGCAAATTTGTTGAACTAATCTTAAGATTTTGATGGCGTCCAGTTGTATAGTTCTCCTTTGGGTTTTTTTGGAGACTATTTTGTCGTGTATAATTTGCATATATATTTCAACCGGAGTTTTCTTTATTATATTTTAGCTAGTATTTTGGAACGACAAAAGATTATTGTTAAAAATTGTCTTAAATTTGAAACCAACATATTTTACATGAAATGTAAGTCATCCTAATCTTTCTAAACCCATATTCTTGTTAAAAGCTTTCATTTTAACCTCCTACAACATCCCTTTTGGTGTATCTCCATTATATTGAGCTTTTTTATCATTTTGGGTGTTTTGGGTGATTTGAGATTTTGGCTAAGGATTGTATGGATCTGATTTTGGGGTTACTTTTGGTACATCTCTAGGCTTGATTGAGATCTCATTGACCCCATGGTGTAATTTCTGAGTCAATTTAATGGAATGGTTATTCTCGTATTGTAGCTAGAAATAGGTATTGGGTCATCGGGGGCAACTTGGTACAGTCTTAGGGGAGCCGGATACTAGCCATTAGCCACATGATGTAATTTCTAGTGAATGAGTGTACCTGGGATCATTGGGAGCCTTGAACTATGACCCGCGAACAATTGATCCCATTGGGGTCGTTGATCCTTAAGATGAGCTCTATAATGTGGAATGGTGGCCTACTTTTGTGTTCCACCACTAACCATGGAAAACGGGTTTTCCTGTCATCAAAAGGTGTTGTTTTGGGTATCGAGATTTATCCATGTTATTAGTGACTTGTTGAGTGTGGAGTATTTTTCATTATTTATGGTTTGAGTATCGAACCTTGTTTATGTTTTTGGACATTTAATCTCATTCACTTTTGGGTGAGTATTGGACTTTGGTTCCATGAATAAAGGAACGTTTTTGATAAATGAGTTTTCATCACAACAATGGTGGGTTTTGGAAAGAATGTGCTTTTATACTAAATATATTTCATTTTGGAAATTATGATTTAAATACATCTTAGTTTTACCATTTTTATATTTAAGATGAAAACTGCTTAAACTCACTACGCGTTAAGCCTAACCTTTTTCTTTGTCGGCATGTGCATCAGGTCCTTGAGGAATGGTACTTGAGACATTGTGTTGAATTGAGGGCTAATTAGAGGCACGAGAAGGGTCTAGCTAATCGATGACTTTTCCGCATGTGGAGACAGCGACTGTTATTGGGTTTTAGTAACATCCGACCTTGACCAAGTCCTTACGTAAGGCTTAGTTTATATATTGTTAATGATTAAATCTAGTTTTATTATTTGAGGTAATTCAAGTATTGATTTATAGAAAGAGATTTATCCCTTTGTTTGATGTATTATAGAAAATTTCTATTTAGTCGCTTTTCCAGATTTGAAGGTGCTACACGCCAATGGCAGATTGTTTCTAAATGAGTAAAATATCTGAATACACAGACGTGTCAACCATTCACATATAAGCCCATGTGAGATCCTATAAAGAGACCATAAAACCACTACTTTAGCATTTAAGGTGGCTGTTCTGTATATTTGAATTTCTCAAGCATAATGAATTAATCATCGATGACTTCACTTCCTGATCTCTCCTTCTGAAGATCATAACGAGGATTTATGTGAATGACAACAGACAATAGTGTTCTCTACCTAACAAAATTTTAGTTGCACATGGAACTCCAAGAACATTATTAGATTTCAATTACATGTGTTGTATACGAAAAGTATGCGAACCGCAACAAAGGTTTCTGTTATAAAAAGGAAGGGGGATATCTTGTACATTGAACATAGAGGAGAAATTCAGTAACATGTGAAGTCAAGGTGTTTAAACAACTTATTCTGATCAGCTATATGGATGAACTTCCACGGACATAATAAAGAGGTTATTTCATTAAATATGGAAACAAAGATAACCAACAAATGAAATAGAAAATGAAAAAATAAAGGCTGTGACTTCAATCTTTTGGTAGTCTATAGAAGAGATGTCTTCTCTATGATGATGTTGGGATTTATGACAGTCAATACCCCTTTTGTCTGAGTAAAATATAAATCACCACGAAACATAGTTATCAAAATTCATACAGCAAAATTTGATGTAGAAACCCCCTAACAGAGGGTCAAAACAGGGACAAACCCCAAAAACCGTTCCACTACAAAAGAGTAAAAAACTATTTTCCCAGAGATGATACTATGTGTGAACAAGATGAATGCCAGATAGCATCTGAACMAGGTTTGAGTGCATCTTAACAGAATAAAGTCCACACATATAAGTACCCTATAGACATGCTCATAAACATCATTCTTTAAGAGACGTTGAGTTTCACAAAAACTCCATGGGTATGAGTTCCCAGTGCAAACTACCTGTTTCTCCAATATGCTCTCAAAAGGAATTTTGCTGAATCAAAAACTCCTCCCCAAGTGGGTAGAGGAAAGTAATGAAAAATTAACAATTATATAAAAAGAAATATAATGCCTGCATGTCTAGACGATAAAAGAAAAAAATAGAAATAGGAAAGTAGGCTAGTCATAAATGAGAGAAAAATTGGTTAGTATATGCATAGCGGTAGAAATATTCATTTGGAATCATCAATTAAGCGTTAAGATAGGAGTGAGATGTACTTTGAGTATATCTTTAACAGCTTAACTGATGTTCCTCAGTGAGCAGTATAGGTCATTTTTTCTCTACCACACCGGGGTTTGGAAAATAAAGGGGGTTTTTTCATCTAGCAAGTCCGAAATAAGAACATATTGTATTCTCCCAAAGTAAGTGTCCCAAACATCATGTCAAAACATGGGAAATTGTTATATACTATTTATACTTAAATGAATATTAGGAGTTTATTCTACAATTTTTCACTCTTACCAGTTTTGGGTTTTCATGTTAAATCTTTGTATTTAGTTTTTGCAAACTATGTTTACTAGTCACAATTTTTATCCCTATTTTCAATTGATATAGGCATGTTATCTTATATCCCGACAAGTAGGCAGATGAACAGAAATCGGAGAGCAAAGAATATTGATCATAAGATATATTGTGATAGCCAAGGAATCTTAATTGTCAAGTGGAACAAACTATAGAGAATATCTTAACTATAAGGAGAAAATATCCAAACATCATTTTATCACATGATATCAAATATATCAGACTAAGACAGCTTTATCATGGCATAAATTATAAATATACGAGTAGAACAATTATTTAGGAAGCACATATTTGTTCAACTTACGTAGACACATTTCTCTCAAGTTGTATGTCGAATAAGTATGCCAGGCGCGAAAAGTTCCATTTGATGTCATGCCATGAGGGCAAAGATACATCCAATTGCAGAGGTGTGGGTTTATTCAGAGAATTAGACATGCATGCAAAAGGCAAACCCGTAGCTGCAAATGATTGAATTACAGAGGAAAGTAACTGTTGTAGAGCAACAGTTGCTACTTTCCCATGATCTTGGTGTATCAATCTGACAAGCAAGCAAGATACCAATGCAGCCATCATGATCTTTGTTTGATGCTCCTGCAGAATTAATTCATCCGTTCAAATGGATCTTTACTGCAAATTCTAATCAAATATCTTAGTAGTTATGAGTATGTTACAACCTAGACTATAAACTATGGGTATCTATTTCCTACCAAATCAACTATATCAGGCGACATTATCAACCAGCTGATGGTACCGACAATGGCTGCTTAGGGTAGAAATTGGATAAGAAAGATATATCTCCATGAAGGTATAACAGTACAGTTTACCCTATTCATGTATCCAGTATCCGTAGAACATGCTCCTTGCTTGTTGGATTTGGGAGGAGAACAAACTATCATTCTTTGAAAATAACAATACATATCTAAGAGGAAAGTCGATCATGGGATTTGCATTATGGATGCCTCTCAAATAGTGCACACCTGAGGATAATCAAGCTTCAATTTCAAGAGCTGCGACTCGAAATTTTTGATGATGTGCAATTTCATCATGGATCCCATCTTATATGATGCTTTTATTGAATTGACATCTGGCTTCTCTGTCAAATGAAGGAAATGGAAGAAAAAAATGTATGACTATCATCATGAGTAACTTAATTATTTTTTTAACACGAGGAAGATTCATGCTATTAATACACTAATCTCTACAGATGTGACATTTAGATCCAACTTGACAGTGTATTGCACTGAATTTCGTATAATGTATCAGAATCAAGTATATTCATTTGAAGTAAGCCCAAGACCTAGATCAAAGTAGTTGACAATGACTGTAAAAAAAGAAGAAAATGGAAATGGTAAAAGAAGACACTGTCATACTCATGCTATCATGTTACCCTTGAGATCAATTCCCGTACCAAAAACAAAAGGCTATAATTCTATAACTAAAAAAAGAGCTTTCTCAAAGGATCATACTAACGTAATTATGAAAATTTTATAACATAAGTTACTTAAAGACTCACCTCGATAATTCTTGAAGATATCATTTGCATGTGAAGCGGGAGAATTGATCCAGCAACATGCAATAGCGCTTGATTCCCTAAAAACATCATATGATAAAACTTCGCTCACAATGCAAGAAATACAACATTATTGTTGTAAGTTGTAATGCTAAAGTTGAGAAAATTGCACCAACATAAACTAAATTTCCAATATTCACGAAAGTCGGGGGTCTTTATGGAAATAGCGTTCTACTCTTTGGACTACATGTCAGGTTAGCATCATCCCATCTCCGAGTGGGATATACTTGTTTGGTTTGGTTTGCAAATTTCCAATATTAAGTTGATGCATCCAAAGTCCAAACCAGTATATAATGATATCAAAATAGCATTTTATGCATGATTACAACTTGAAACCTTGTGTTTACTTTGCATGCTTCAAGCTCATGCTTAAATGAGATTTTATGAGCTTCGAGCTCATGTTCAACGAGATCCCAATTGCGAATGTTATATACAACAGTACACTCATTTACAAAATTTGGAAATTCTAAGAGAAATTGAGATCGACTACATTTTAGAATTCCAAAATTTTTGTTAAAAAGAAACACAATTAGTTGACAACTTGAGTGCTATAAAAATTGCAGACTTATTTACTTTTAAGTAAAATACTATACAGTATATGTTTCTATTTTTGTACTCAGATAGATTTTGATTCAACATTCTAAAAAATGATATAAACTTTAGCTGTCATGTCTGTAATTGGTTAGTTTTTTAATGTTCAATTTAGTGATACTCACCACACACGGGAAGGCTACTTGAGCAAAGAACGTAATCTGGAATCGCTTTGAGGAGATGGCGTACGGCCCTGGGAGCTTCGGTACAGTTTTCGCAAGGGGGCCATTAGAGGTGGCCACCTAGCATCTGATTATCGACTGTTGACCAGAAGAGAACTTAGATTCACCCAGCTGGGCGGCCTGCTTATCGCTGTAGTGTAATCAGGGACACGGGCAAGCAGTGAACACGACCTCAGGTCAAGTAGGAGGTCGTGTAGGCCTGCTGATGAGATAAATTTTTGATTTTGGTCTCATTTGATGGTGGGAGGTCAGATACAGTTAAGAGCAAACAACAAGGCGATCTTCCCCTCTCTAAATGTCCTTTGTAGTCTTTAGTGTAAGCTTTTAGTTGTAACCTATCTACTTATCTAAGCAATAATACATCTAGGCTTCATTGGATGGACGAAGAAGTTTGTAAGGCCATGGAGCCTCGTTTTATGCTTTGGGTTGTTACATTATTGCTTCGGTACTTGTTATTATTGGCTTGACACCTTGTATATTGCTCGTTGATACGTTTTGTTTACATTTTCGGTTGTTGGGTGGTTTGCACACATTTGACCTAGTTTGGGACCTTGTGTGTCGGCTTCCAGTTGAAAATCCCAACGGTAAAAGAAGCAGAAATTGGTTATTATTCATCCATTTATTTGGATCCATTATTTAAGCAGTATTTGAATTCAAACAGACTTGATATTCACTGCTATGAGTCGATTATAATGTATTGAAAAATAAATACAATTTTCAAAATCTGTTACTGGATGATACCGATTTCTTCCTGAACAACATCAACAACAATGAAATCCGCAATAGCCACTTGTACGACTATTTCAATGCTACTTTTGTCGGTAACATAAAATAGATCAAAATATCGTAATTCTGTATTTTTATTCTATATAGACGAATTTTAATGATTATCTAGCCAACTTTTTAGGTATAAACTTATAAATGATGAAAGCGTGTCCATGTTATTATATAGCATAGCACAATGTCCAAAGAAGATCCATATTTGTAGCTTATTAATCAAAAGGTATTATAAGTTAATATCCTAAGGGGGAGTTTGGTTTGATGGAATGATTTTGAGGGATTTGGATTTCATGGAAGGATTTGGAAATGGAGGGATTTGAATTTGGAAGGATTTGAAATCTTTGGTGTGTTTGGTTTGTAGGATTTGGAGGAATTGAATTCCATTTTTTATAAAAACAAATTATAAATATAATGAAATTAACTTTTTATTAATTGATTATACAATACAAATGTTTTTAACATATTTTAAAAGATTATTACATACAAATCCTACGAAATCCCGTGAAATATCAGCGCCTCCATGGGATTTCAAAATCCTATGTTTGTAGGATTTCAATTAAATCCCGGGATTTCAAATCTGGGAAATCCTTCAAACCAAACATGAGATTGGAATGGAATTCAATTCCAAATCGCTCCAAATCCAATCCAATCCAATCCCGCAAACCAAACCAGACCTAATGGAAGTGATTAGATTCAATATGGGAGGATGGGCACACCATTTACTATCTACATGCAGCATCATACAGAAGTACATTTACAGTCTCTTCTGCATAAGTGATGTTTGTACTAAGTGACGGTATGACAATGATGATGTCCTAGACCTCTTCAAAATCATTCAACTATACACATTAAGGGAACCTGATAAAATCTGAGCTGGAAATCTGTACACACTTTCCATGGAGCTCGGTATTTCCAACTCATGAAAACTGACCCTCTTATTTCTTCTTGTTTGTTCCCTAAAAGGAAGCAATTCCATAAGACTTTTTTTGAAGGGTCTCCTGGGCATAGCCCAGACTAATCCTGGCAAATTGCAAAGACATCAGCAGGCCCTGATAAACTTAGTGGCTACTTGTTATGGACGCCTGGCATTGAACCTAGCGCAGATGGATATTCCACCACATCCCCTTGGGCCTCAACCAATACGCCACAACCCTTGTGGTTTGGCTTACTGTCTTGATGGTTGATACTTGGGTTAAAAAGCTTATAACTGTGCCACTAGGTAAACCATGGGACTGTATAATCAATATCTAGACAAATATAACATGTTTTATTGGTAATGAAGATCCGAAGCTGGTCACATCTTTTTTGCAACATCATCTCAGATATATGAATAAAATGGTAAATAAAACACCTTAATATCATGAAATTCCGAACCACACTAGTCGAATTAGTTTTAAGATGATCCATGTATGCATCATCGTTGCACCAGTAACTCAACCTCTCATTTTATGTATCATTAAGAAATCCCACTTCTTCCTTGATGGGTATTATTCTATAACTTAAAATTCATTTTGACATGAAACATCTTAAAGGTTGTGGCTTGACAGAATTTGTAATCGAAATCGATTTTAATTTAAAATATCATGACTAAAATAGATGAAATGAAAACTATTACTAATTTGATCACCTAAGTTGATGATGAGAAGAAACTTACCATTTACCAAGATAAAGTGAAGAACTGTATCCGTTTAATAATAATTGAAAATAAAATAAAAAAAAAGGAAAAACTACTTTATGAAAAGGGATGTAATTCTTGCTTAAAAGGGCCCAAAAATCCAAGATTCAAAAGCTTACTTCTGCACACCACTTGCTTGTTAAAGTGCACTCTCTAATTCAGAATTATCTCCTATCCACGGCCTGTTCATGAAGTTTTACACGGACAAATTACGATATCAAGACACCCTCATTGAAGTTAGCATAGATATTGTTGACAAGCACGCTCAGATTACAATTGATATAAGCATAGATTTTATTGACAGATATTGCTACATGACGCCGAAACGCGCCCACATCGTAGTATGATCAGTGATGGGGTACTAAAAACCAATCAAGATTATGAATTCAAATTAATAATGTCTCACCTCTTGGAACGAGAAATCCTTGGAAATTTTGGAATTCTTGGAGATATCCATGGTTGAAAGCAGTGCAAGAGGAGCATCTCCTCTCTCTCACTCGCTCAATGCCTCTAATCTGTTGCTCAGCTGCACTCTCGCTCTAAAAACAGAGAGAGAAACAGCAAATACACATGGGTTGGAAGAAATTCATCTCGTGACCGGACTCGATTGGAAGCATATATATTGTTTCGTTGTAGAACCCAGAAAGCGACGTGATTTTTGGAATCAAGAAGGTGGGGGATTTTGGCATTGGATTTAAATGGTGTTTTCGGAAATATATTTGTGAAAGTGGACTGGTGGAGAATGGAGATACAATCAAGGGATAGCTGACCTTTTGGTTACTCCATTCCATGGCTCTGCTTCCAATTTCTTCTTCAATTGGAAGTAATTATTATAGTTTGAATTGTTTCACTAAAAAACCATTTTCTTATTCATGTTTTAAATAGGAATGACAACCGATCGGGTTTGGGCCTATTATTCGTATTTTCGTTTCTGAAATCAATATTAAAAAATTGTCTGCATTGGATCCCTGCGGTTTCTCCAATTTCTGTTGGGGAGCCTGTTAAGTGTAAAAATCTTTTTTTTTCGTTGGTTTCTCGTTCACCGTTAGTTATACCTGAACCCAAAACGTGAACCGATTTGAAAGAAATTACAATACGTTAATTTTTACAATTAAAAAATAAATTATAATTTTTTAAATATGTAAATCTAAATGTCTCAAACATAATCAAATCAATTACAAACAACATCTTATGTTACTATATAAAAGTAAATAGAAACTCAAACATCAAATAACTAACATACAATTTCAAGATTAGACAAAATAAACTACGTTTTTTCGTGAGCCTTATTTGGGGTATTTAAGGTAAATTGGATAAAAGTCTTTTAAGTTTTATATATATATATATATATATATATACTAGTTGTGTATCCCGCGTAATGTGACGGGATGTAAATTGAAGAGGAAAATTTACCACAACTTAGTAGCTTATCAAATTTAAAATGAGAATGCAATTCCACCAGCTAAAACCGAAAGTGAAGAAAGGTCTTTTCATTTTCTTCTCCTTCTTCTTCTCCTTCTTCTCCTCCTTCTTCTTCTCCTTCTTCTCCTCCTTCTCCTCCTTCTTCTTCTTCTTCTTCTTCTTCTTCTTCT
>NW_020200621.1:84053-100098 GCF_001531365.2 Cynara cardunculus var. scolymus
CTCCTCCTTCCTCCTCCTTCTTCTTCTCCTTCTTCTTCTTCTTCTCCTTCTTCTTCTTCTTCTTCTTCTTCTTCTTCTTCTTCTTCTCCTTCTTCTTCTTCTTCTTCTTCTTCCTGCTTCTTCTGCTTCTTCTTCTTCTTCTTCTTCTAATGGAATTAGACTCTACTAACTTTGAGGATTTGTCAGAGTCTGACCTTGCAGACTTTGATGAATCACTGGCGCTTCTAACTAAGTCGTTTAGAAGGTTCGCGAGGAAAAGTAATTTCCACAGATCTCCTACGCTGACCATTAAGGAAATGCTTCAGATACTGTTGACAAGGCTTCAATGATCTATTACAGTTGTCACCGTAAAGGTCACTTTGCAGGTGAGTGTAGGTCAAAGAAGACTGCGATGCCATCTTCAAAATCCCCTTCCTCCTTCAGAGCTAAAGATGATAAATACCTAAAGTTGAAGGAGAAATATAAGAAGATGAAGAGTTCCCAGCGAAAGGCCAAAGGTCTTGTCACTGAAGAGCATGACTAGGCTAATTCGTCTGATGATTCATCCTCTGATCAGGAAGACATGACCTATCTTTGCTTTATGGCCAAGGATGTCAAAGAAGAAATTTTTGAGACGTCAACTTCCCATGATCCCTCATCATCCTCTCCTGCTCAGGTATGTCTCCTGAAGGCAGGGCCGGCCCTGGCCACGTGCAGCCCATGCGGCCGCACAGGGCATCAAAGCCTAAAGGGGCATCAAGTTGTCATTTTTTACTAGTTTTGAGTTTAATAATTTGGGAATTGGACAACTGAGCTTTAACAATAAAAACAGACCCAAGGCCTAGTAGTGATGAATATTGAATGCACATCGTAGGAAAAAGTTGGAAAGTTGGAAAAGTTTTTGTTTGTATAAAGTTGTCTGTATGAATTAATTTGTTTGTATAAGTTGGAATTTTTTTTTGTTTGAGAGAGTTTTTTCACAGATGTAATGAGTGTTTTTTAGTTGGAAGGGACATGTTTGGAAAAAAAACTTGGTTTTCTATATAAAGCTCCTCCTAGAAGCTTACTGGATAAGTCACTTTCTATATCATTAAGCCACTACGAAACAGTCATGCATAGTTGAGCGAATAAGTTGTTAGTTTCATTAAACTTATTAAGCTACTAACAGATAAGCCCTTAGCCTTTAGTCGTTAGACCTGTAACTTTTGAGTTTTACTTTTTGCTTACTATGACAGTAATTTGGATGTGATTTACTATTTTAGTTAAAAACTAATTATAGTTTTCCTTGTCTTTTAAGTCCCATATATTGAAATAAAGTTTCTATGTTGCTAATTTCAATTTGGAAAAGGGAAAACTGGAAAAGAATGAAGTATGATCTTAATTCAAAATTTATCATTTTCTATTTTGTATTCAGGGTTTTGGTTTTTGTGTCCCCCCTATATTTCTTTTTATTATAATTAATAAAAATCAACATGATGATGAAATACTTAGCTTGAATAGGTTATAAACTTTTTAAACATTTGCAAGTTTCATTGTTTCATTGACTTAAAAAAAATAGACTTAGGGGCATTGATTATTATTTTCGCACAGGGCATCAAAAATCTTAGGACCGGCCCTGCCTGAAGGAACCCTCTTCTTCTTGTTTTTCTACTTTATCAGCGTTAGATACATTGACGGTGGACCTTTACAATGCCCTGAATGACAAATCTAAAGCAGAAATGCTTAATCTTGATCTTCAAGAACAATTGAAGATTTGTCATTCCAAGACCAAAGAGCTGACTAAGATCGAAGAAGATCTTAAAGATCAGGTCATGGTAAACCAGACCATCACTATTGAACATGCACATGCTATTGTTGAGTGTAAGCAAGCAATTGCTGAACTCAGGGCTGAAAAGGCTACCATTAAAGGATGATGAAAAGCCTCTGTCAAAGCCTCTGGGATCATTAACGCTCAAATCCCTGCCAAGATAAAGACTGGTCTAGGTTTTTCCTATGATCAGGAAGACAGTGTCACTGACAGGTCCATGCTCAAGTTTGGTACCTTTGTCTTTTCTATTTCTGACACTTCTTCCTCTCAGTCATCTCTTACTGAGAGTCATCTTGAAGGAACTCCTTCGAGTTCAGGTTGCAAAGACAAAGGTAAGTCCATTATCACAACACCTCTTTTTAATAAGGCTAACAAGTCACGTAGATCTAAATCTATTCTTTCAACTTGTGCACCTTCTTCTTCTTCTTCATCAGGGACCAAGATATTTGAATCTTCTCAGAGATTTAAGTCTAAACTCAAGGTGAATGCTTCACTTAAGGACTTTAAATTCTCAAAAGATCCTCCTAGAACAAATGAGAAGGGAATCCTTGGAGCTTGTCCCTCTTATTCTCTGGTACTTCCTGAACCTATAGCTAGCCTCAGCTATAGGAAGTGTAGACACTGTGGTGAAACTACACATATTGCTAGTAATATCCTTCTACCGCCAAGGCTGGTCCCCCAGCCAAGGGCAAGAAAGTAGCCAAGGCTGAGAAATCTACCAAGGCGAAATCTACCACTAAGGTTGTTAAAACAACTAAGGTGAAGATGTTAGACCCCATAATTCTTATTGTAAAAGTAATGAAAAATGTACAAGTATGGAAGTCCAGAGGACTGATGGAAGAAGAGCTGGAAAAGACCTAAGTGCTTAAGAAGAACCAGAGATGCGATGAATGGTCCATAGGTGCGATGAACTAAGCATCTCCATCACCCCTCTGGTTAATAACACTTAGCAGATTCATCGAGCGTTCAATCAGAGATATCCAAGTAAAGAAAATTTTTAAAGACTCCTGGTTGATCATACTACCTAGAAGACAGCTAGAGATGACTCATCGGTAGCTGGAATTCAGTTACATAAGGTAGTTAGAGATAACTCCTAAATTATAGATAGATATCTTTTCCTAGAATATCTCATAGATATCTTTTCACTATATTGTTATCTCTTAGACTAGATTGCTAGTATAAATAGCTCTCATATGTCTTGTAAATTATTCATTCATTCTCGATGAAGTTATTATAGTGAAATCATTTGAAGCTTCATATTCTCCTGAATATTTTATAAGTTGTTATTCACTATTCTTCATTCATACGATATATTTAGGTTCTATAACATAAATCTTCGTGTTATATTGAGAGATTTGGGATCAACAAAAGAAATCCACTGAAGCCTCCTCTTCAGGCTCAGTGAAGACAACTACTGATATTAAGTCTTTAACGTCAGGTGTTGTTGTTTCTCCTACCACTGAAGCCTTCTCTTCAGGCTCACTAAAGCCTTCTCTTCAGGCTCACTGAAGCCTTCTCTTCAGGCTCAGTGAAGACACCTACTAATTCTACTCCATTAGCGTCAGAGGTTGTTCCTAATCCCACTGAAACCTCTTCTTCAGGTTCAGTGAAGCCTTCTTCTGACATTGGTTCTTCAGTTTCAGTAGTTGTTGCCTCTAACATTGCTGGACCCAAATAGAATGGGTACCAAAGCATTTTTTAAATTGTTCCATTGTGCAGGAAGTCAAAGGCATTTGGTATCTCGATAGTGAATGCTCAAGGCATATGACTGGAGATAAATCCTTGCTTATCGATTACAAGGATGAAAGAGGCCCTTTCGTGACCTTTGGAGGAAACGGAAAAGGATACACCAAAGGTTTTGGTGTATTAACCAACAGTGCAACCACATTCAGGCGTGTTGCATATGTTGAAGGACTGAAGCACAACCTACTCAGCATCAGTCAGCTGTGTGATAAAGATTTCACAGTGAAGTTCTCTAAGAATTCATGCTATGTCTACGACAAGGATGATAAGGTTGCTCTAACCGACTCTCGTCTAGAGTGTGTCTACATCATCAACATGGATTCTCCTCTAACTAAGAATAGTTGTTTCCTCTCCAAAGCTTCGTCAGATATTGTTGATCCTCTCTCTTAGTGATTTATGTTTCTGTCTTTTCAGTTCTAGCGATCATCACTGAACCTGTTCAGTGATCGCTGAAGAAATTGTATTGTAATTCAATCAAAGACAGTAATACTTCAAGAAGACAACACTCACACCAAAGAACCTTCAGCCAAAGTCGAAGACTGAAATTGAAGATTAGAGACTGGCAAGTATGTGATCTGAAGCGGTACTTAGTGATTACAAGCCTGTGTACATATGTGTGAAGACTGCTCAAGCCTCAGCGAATGTTGAAGAGACCTCTAGGTTATTCCAGCATTCAGCGATCAAAGGAAGCTTGCCAAGCACGATTGTTGTTGTCTTGTCCTTATGCACACAAAGGACAAAACCATACCCTTTCTAATAGTTAGTACGGTACAGAGCCGACTAGTTGACTCTATTGCCCACCAACTTTATGTAAGGATGTCTGCTCATGAATAGTCCTTTTTGTACTACTCATTGTAGCAAAGGACAAGCCTTCCTCTTAAGGCTTGACACGCACTCTAACCCTACCATATTGCATTAAATGAATATTTAATGCATTAGGTATCAATAGAAGTGTTTCTTCTCAATGCAGAGTATGCGCATCTCACTCTCATAACCTAATTCTTACTTTGAGCATTCTCTAGCTTAAGTAAAAGAACTTTTCTTTACAGCATTTCTTTTCTCATTTGCTAAGATTCTGTGTGTAACCAAAGATTGTTTAGATAGGTTTTCTTACCTTATATTTCTGCAAACAGTCTTATAAAATTTGTATTGATCTTCTCTATCAATATACATTTTAAATTTGAAAATATTGTGTTTGTATTCACCCCCCCTTCTACAAACTATTTAACTTATCTTGTAGACCCTCAAGGGACCAAAGATATCAACTGGCTGTGGCACAAACAACTTTCTCACCTTAACTTCAAGACACTCAGCGAATTGTCTAGAAATGATCTCGTCACTGGTCTTCCTCAACACACATTTGGAAAGAAATATCTTTGCTCAGGATGTGAGAAAGGAAAATAGACAAGAGCTAGATTCAAGTCCAAGCAAATATTTTCAGTGACATCACCTCTTCAGTTACTGCATATGGATCTCTTTGGTCCAATAAACGTGCAATCTATTGCTGGAAAGAAGTATACACTCGTCATTGTTGATGAGTACTCCAGGTACACTTGGGTCTTCTTTCTTAGATCCAAAAGTGAAGCACTTGAAGAAATAATATCGTTCATCAAAAAGATAGAAGTACTTAATATTATTAAAGTACGATCTATTAGAAGTGACCATGGAACTGAATTCAAAAATAGTACTATGGATAACTTCCTTGAGAACAAGGGAATCTCTCACAAACTTCTCTTCTGTGAGAACTCCACAACAAAATGGGGTCACTGAAAGGAGAAATCGAACAATCATTGAGGTTGCTCGATCAATTCTTAGCGAATCTCATCTTCCGACTCATTTCTGGCCTGAAGTTGTCAACACCACTTGTTTCACTCAAAATCGGTCGCTGATCGTTAAGAGGTTCAAGAAGACATAGTAGAAAGCCCTCTCTCAACTTTGTACATATCTTTGGTTGCACGTGTTATATTCTCAACAACCATGATTAACTTGGAAAGTTCGATCCCAAAGCTGATGAAGGAATCTTTCTTGGATATTCTTCAGTGTCCAAAGTCTTCAGAGTATTTAACAAACGCTGACAGACAATAGAAGAAATTATTCATGTCACCTTTGACGAATCTCAATAAGCTAATTCTAAACCCATCCTTAATGATGACGAAGAATTAGAAAACTGGACGTTCACTCATGCTGGACAACCTGAAGCTTCCTTAAGCAATCCACCCAACGCTGAAGCCCCAGAAGCTGAAGATGATCCACTTATCATTCCAGTTGCAGCTAATCACCGAAGAGAATCTTGTAGAGGGGGGGGGGATGAATACAAACACAATAAACTTTTCAAATTTAAAATATATATAGATAAAGAAGGATCAATACAGATTTTACAATATTGTTTGCGAAAAGATAAGGTAAATATAACCTATCTAAACAATCTAAGTTACACACTAGTTCTTAGCAAAGAGAAATGATTTGTTGTAAGGGACTTAGAAGGAAGTAAGTTCTTTTTGGGTAAGAACTATTTATAATACTAAAAAGGGATTCTAACTTGCTTTTGAAGAAAAGCGCATTGTGTTATTAGATGTGTGTTCTTTTACTTATGAACGTAGGTTAGGGTTCAAGAGTAAGTATCTCTTATCTTTGCATGGAGATAGAACACATCTATTTATACCCATTGCATTAAATGCACATTTAATGCACTATGTTAAGGTTTGAACATGTGTCAAGTCTTTAAATAAAGACTTGTCCTTTGCTATAGTGAATAGCACAAAACCCTATTCATGAGCAGACATCATTTCATAAAGTTGGTGGGTAGTAAAGTCAACTAATCGGCTCCATACCGTACTATACTCTAGAAAGGGTATGAGTTTGTCCTTTGTGTGTATAAGGACAAGACAAAAACAATCTTGCTCAATAAGCTTCTTTTGATTGCTGAATGCTGGAATAACCTGAAGGTCTCTTCAGCATTTGCTGAGGCTTGGGCAATCTTCACACATGTGTATACCAGGTTGTAATAACTGAATACCGTTTCAGATCACGTACTCGCCAGTCTCTAATCTTCAGTTTCAGTCTTCGACTTTCGGTGAAGGTTCTTTGGTGTGAGTTTTGTCTTCTTGAAGTATCGCTGTCGCTGATAGATTTACATTACATGTTCTCAGCGATCACTAAACAGACTCAGTGATGATCGCTGGAACTGAAAGATAGAAACATAAATACTTTGTATAAGGTAAAAGGGATTATCATCAAATCACTGAGAGAGAGGATCAACAATCTCCCCCTATTTGATGATAACAAGACAACATAAAGAAAGTTGTCTTATCAAATAACAATAAGAAAAAGTTACATATAAAGTACATGTCCCTTTTAAATGTTTTGGGATCTTTATCAGTGAGTCAGTCTTTACTTGAAAAATTCTCTTAAGTCTAAGAAAATTTTAAAAGAAGGGAAACTAAAACCGAAAGCATATTCACTGACTTATAGATTGTCAGTGATATAAAAGTAACACTGGAACTCATAGACTTGTGCCCCTATTACTCTTTTCAGGGATCTTTTTCAGTGATGCACAAAAATACTTCTATTAAATTCAAAGGAAATATTATAAGTGTTCCAATACATGTCTAGTCTTACAAAATATAAGAATAATCACTGAAAGTAGACATAATAAATAGTTTATTCAGTAAAAGAGCGAGTTCAAGAGAAATAACTAGTCTAAGTTGTTCAGATTAATGTAACCAGGTATATCTTCTCCGAGTTCCTTTCGGCGTCGAAATTCCTTTCTAATCCTTATGTCAATCACTTCACCGAATACGTCATCGTTCAACCACAACAGAGATATGCAAGATGTTCCATTGGACAGAGATGCAAATCAGACACTCTTTGAAAGCTGACTTCGCCATTATAGTCAAGGAAAATTATCCCTTTCTCAGGCTTGAAGTGTACACTTTGTTGGCAGCGAGAGATTCAGCATAGAGATGTCTGGATTTTTTGAAGCCTTCAGGACTTCATCTAAGGAGAACTTTGTTTCATGTTCATTCCTCATGGATAGTCCATCATTAGGGCTTGAATGTCTTTTTCTTCTTCATCCTTTCTTCAGCGTAGGCACTTCAGGGACTGCAACATATCTTGACACTTTCTTGATCAACTCGTTGATAAGGTTTTCGATAATCATCTTATGTCTGGACTTTGAGCGCTGAATGGATTATAGGATCTCCAGCCATTCGGTATAGCCATACTCACGAAGATAGGAGGGATACTCGGTCACGGTCTCGAGATTCTCCCTGGTGATGAGCATGGAGAGAAGCATCCCACCATCTTTTGATCGTCCGCTGATGCTGATGCTCTTGATAAGGTGAGGACTGATCCTCTTATTTATGCTTGCTTCGCTCCAACGCTTGTCTCGCTTTGCCAACTTCAGGTTTTTCTCATGTTCAACTTCTGCAAGAGATAGGAGCTTAGCCAGCTTGGGCCTGGACAACAATCAACTTCTTTTTGGACTTTCTCTTGGGAAGAACTTTGGCAGCAAGGGACTTGGCCAGCTTTAAGCAGTCCTCAGTTAGCTTTCTTTGAAGTTCTAGTTCTTCCTCGGCCTTGAGTCTTTCAGCTTCAGTCAGGAAGTCGAACTCACCACCACTAGAGGTACGAAGAGGGATTTTTACTCTAGTCTGGTTGAGTGACTCCCTGAGCTGAGTCATCTTTTGGTCGGTGGGAGTGTTGGGAGTAGGGTTCTCAGGGACCTATTCCAACCGACCGCAGGTAGTAGAAGGTATATCAAATTGCTACAAAGATGTGATGACTACCTGAGAAGAGGAGTCTTCAAACAAGAGTTGAGTAGTTTGGAATAATACCTTTAAGTTTCCTTCTTCAGCGACGCCTTTGCCTTTCGACTTAGGGTCCTGGTGCTTTTATTAAGAAGGCTCTTTCATCCCTTGCTCCCCCTGGGATGCGGAATCCCTGAGGGCGACACCTTTCGTGGCATCAGCAGGTTCCTGGTACTGGATTGTGAAGTCGTCATCATTGTCGTCTTTATCATCATCATCATTATCATCCAGATCTTAACCAGTTTCAAGAAGGTTGGGGGACTCATTGTCTTTATCATCATCATTTTCTTCATCTAGATCACCAACATCAGCTGCAGAGGTGACTAGAGGAGCATCAGCGCGAGCTTCACCTCAGGCGACATCAACATCCTCAGCTACGGAAGCTTCATAGAAAGTTAGAGAGACATCAGCAACATCAGCACCTTCAGCTTCAGCTCTGGGAGCTTCAACCTCAGCTTTACGTCGCTGGAACAGCAGCAGCTTCAGCAGCATGGGAATGACTAGCTTCAGTCGTTTTCTCCCTCTCTTTGACTATTTTGCCTAAGCAATAGCCAAAGAAGTGGTCGATTGTTCAAATATGGAGCTTCATTAGCTTTTCGAGGTTTGTTAGAGCATGGGCCATGATGACAATGGCCTCACGCGCCTGATGTAGCTCTTCACGGTCATCAGCAGTGAACGACGGTTCAGCTGCCGGGAGTGGCTATTGCAGAGTAGCCATGATCTGCTTCAGAACCTTCATTTGCTAAGCATGGTGGGAGTTTTCTTCATCGGCCTTGCTCGTTAAAGCAACAATGGCCTCAACATTGGATTTAACTACCACTTGCATGGAGGAGAGCTGGGTCTAGACTTGATGAACTTCTTCCCTGATGGCTGAGAGGTCAGCAGCGACTTCGTCCCATTGAGGCATGCCCTTATGGACTTCATCCATTTTGTTAAGGATAGTCTCAACTGCAGGGGGAGCATCTTCACGTCTTCAGCCATGTCATAGGAATCTTCCATGGCTAGTTCAGCAAATGGACCTGAAAAAGATGGAAATTGAGCAAAAGAGAGCTCAAGATTAGATGAAATGAAAGGATAGGAAGATGTAATATCTGTGGTGCCATCAGCGTTATCTGAAGGATTAACGCTAGTGCACTCCATGGTGCACTCTTGAGGATGAGCACCCGTTTGCTGAGGAGCCTCGAGAGGAGTTACCTCGAGTCCAGTGGTGAATGTCTCATCATTAGGGAGGACAATTGCTGATGAGTCATAGACACGTGTAGTGACCAATGATGGAGGAGAAGAGAAGATGGCTGAGAGAGATTATGGGTGTTCAGCGGTGGTGGGGCTGATATTCACACCTTAGGTAATTTGAGTCACTAAGGTGGTTGGGACAGGTACCACTGATACGACAATGATGTCAGGGATCACTGAAGAGCTTGGAAGGCTAACTGAAGGTGATAATGTTGATGTTGCCCTGATCCATCGACCCTAGTTTGAAGGTGAGAGCTCTGTTTAATATGGAAAAGAACATATTCCACATTGGGGGCAAGAACAACCTCTTGAAGTCGGAGGCGTTGCGTAGGTCACGATTGTAACCTAGCACTTTGATGAAGCGGAGGATGTCTGAACTTCTGGGTGGCTCAGCGTATTGGTCAATGTGGAGTTCTTGGCGGGTGGGAATGCAAAGGACTTTGGAGACCTTTGCTCGGGAGATATTGGCCGAGCACACCATGTCATTTGGGGCATCTATGTCCCCCATGATTCCACAGTTCTCGGGGATGAATTCACATGATTGCCAATACTGTTGGACGTACTTGAGTGGTACGCCATTGTCGGTCAAGGTCAAGGCAGGTTGGAGGATACAGTTTTGGAAAAATTCAATCATGATGGCAAACCTGTCTTCAAACAGGTTGGTTCGCAGGTCAATGTCGTGGTTGTTTGGCTTGATTGGGAGGTAGACCAGTGCACGGCTGTCTGCGCCGGTTGAATGCACGTGGCTGTTGTTGTTGTTCAATTCGTGAGAGGCGGAATAAGCCATTGCTATTGGAGTTGCAGGTTTTGCTTATTGCAGTTCTTTGTTAGTCTTGGGAGGCTTAGAAGCATAAAGAAGAAATGGTTGGAGAAGAAGGGTATTTATAGGTCGAGAAGGGGAAGCAGTTTTTGAAGAAATATTATATTAAAAAAGGGTAATGATTATAGTGGGAGACATTTGGCAAAAAGGTGATTTGGTGGGGATCGTGTGCCGTCTTGACTGTACCATACCATTAATGTTGGAGGACACGTGTCATTTTGGGGAGGGTGGATGGGTAATGTGAAGGGGTTTATGGGGAACAGGTTGTTGGAATGGCAGGCATGTGTAAGATGACGTTTGGATTATTTGGGATAATTAAATAATTATCCCAAATAATATCTCTTGAATATCAATCCAAAAAAAATTTATATTTAAAAATTCCATCTAATTGTAAGATAAATACTAATTACAAAGTTTTGGTCTTCTAAAAACCCATGTTGTATAGTTTTTAGTCACAAAAACTGCAATTTTGTTTAATCTTTAGAAAGTTTTGAATTAAAGATGGATTTTTGGATTAAAATAATTTTATCATGGAACCAGAGGTGCTCTGGTTGGTCATGACTCTTTGGATGGGAACCAGAGGTCTCTGGTTGAGAGTGATGAACAAGTTCATCGATGGAATGTTGGGTTGTATGAATAATGAGCCTTGGTTAGATAAACCAGAGGCTCTGGTTAAGCATGTAAACCCTTTACGTAGGACTAGAGGGGCTTTGGTTGAATGCTAAAGTTTTATTCATCATTTATATAACATTTTTTGGTGTCTAGAGGCTCTGGATAGTAGAACCAGATGCTCTGGGTTGGAAAATGCATATTTATGTAGTGAAAATTGTTGATGATGAATGTAAAACTCCCCCTCAAATGATGCATGGGGATATGGGTTTAGTTTAAAACTACCCTTAGAACCAATAAGGAGGTTGATTTTGATGACCAGAGGCTCTAGTCTATACAACCAGAGGCTCTGGTTGTGAAAGGTGATGAAAATCTATATGGAATGTGGTTAAGTATGTGATTGGATATGAAAATGAATGGGTCTTTGAGACCAGAGGGCTCTAGTTCCATAGACAACGAATCCAGAGGCTCTGGTCTTTAGAACCAGAGGCTCTGGTTGAGAAAAGGGGACTAAGTGAAAAAGTTCACAAAGTTTTGGCTTTGGACAAGAGGGCTCTGGTTCCAAAGGCGATGGAATATGACTTGGTTACATGCATGAATAAATGAGGAAGTCCAAGTTTGTGACCAAAGAGACTCTGGTCTCAAAGAATTGGAATCAAGAGGCTCTGGTTTAGAAGGGAATACTTGGTGGAAAAAAAATACCAAGTATTTGCTTTGGAATAGAGGTCTCTGGTTCCAAAGGCGATGAAAACTTTTAGCCAAAATTTAAGCAAATGTTTCTAAATGACCAGAGGCTCTGGTCCTTAGAACAAGAGGCTCTGGTTTAGAGTACTTGGTGTTTATGGCCATAATGATATTTATCACTTTTAGGCATAACCATGAGATATTGAGGATCTCTGGTTTCAAACTAAAGATTTCCTCTAAGTGATGAGATTCAGCATACCCATCTTGCTGACTAGGAATAAGAATCTTTTCTCATCAAGAGCTTTTAGGAAAATGTCAGCAAGTTGAATCTCAGTGGGAACAAAGTACATCTCTATATTACCTTTTTCAACATTGTCTTTCAGACAGTGGTACCTTACATCGATTTGTTTGGTCTTGGAATGCTGCATAGGATTTGCAGAGATGGCTATTGCACTCTTGGAGTCACAGAGGATTGGTATTCTTTCATATTGAATGCCATAGTGCTTAAACTGAGTCTTCATCTAAAGAACTTGTGAACAACAACTAGCAGCAGCAACATATTCTGCTTCTGCTGTAGAAGTTGAAACACGATTTTGCTTTCTGGATGTCCAACTTACCTGCTTATCCCCCAAGAGTTGACAACTTCCAGACGTACTCTTTCTATCAAGTTTGCAACCTGCATGATCTGCATCTGTATAGGCTATTAGATCATAGCCAGAGTTCTTAGGATACCAGAGACCCAATGAAAGGGTTCCCTTGAGGTATCTGAAGATCCTCTTGACCGCAGAGAAATGAGATTCTTTAGGATTAGATTGATACCTTGCACAAAGACATGTAGCAAACATAATGTCTGGTCTACTAGCGGTTAGATATATGAGTGATCCAATAATGCCTCTGTAGGTTGTTACATCTACAGGTTTGCCTGATGTATCAACAAATAACTTAGCTCCTGTAGCCATAAGTGTTCTTATCGATGATGAATTTGAGAGAGAGTATTTCTTCAGAAGGTCAGTCACATACTTGGACTGATTGATGAAGATCCCTTCTGAAGTTTGTTTTATTTGAAGACCAAGGAAGAAACTGAGTTCTCCCATCATACTAATCTCAAATTTACTTTTCATCAGCTCTAAGAATTTTTTGCAATGTTTTGCATTTGTAGAACCAAATATGATGTCGTCCACATATATTTGCACAAGTAGTATGTCACCTTTATGCTTATTGAGAAAGAGGGTTGTATCGATTGTACCTTTTTTGAATCAATTGTTGATGAGAAAGGTGGATAGAGTTTCATACCAGGCCCTGGGTGCTTGCTTTAGCCCATAGAGGGCTTTGTCCAGAAAGTAGACGTACTCTAGGTGTTTTGGATCTTCAAACCCAGGAGGTTGCTGCACGTATACTTCTTCTTGAAGCTTACCATTGAGGAAGGTAGACTTGACATCTGTTAGCTCTATTATTCACTTCTTATAAAAGTATGAAAAAGTATTCTGTAAGTCTTGACAGAAGGATATCCTCCACAGAAGACAACAGAGGACTAACGTCAGAAGCCTTATATTTGAGCAAGTAAAGTGTGACAGAACCTCTGATGTCTCTCACAGAGGTTCTGGAAAATGGTCCTCTGTCAATAAGAACATACAAATCAATTACTGCAGAGCCTCTCAGATGGCTCACAGAGGGTCTGCGGATTTCGTCTTCTGTGAAGATTCTGTTCTACAGTTTTTCAATGGTTATTAGCTGCATGTGCTTCTCACGTGACTAGGACTTAATCGACTTTATTTGGACGGCTCAGATGAAGACACGCGTCAAGATCTGGTCTCTAAGGTCGTTAGGAACTAGTATAAATAGCGGCTAAGGCCTTTGTAATTTGGAGCTTCCTGAATTGTAATCATCATATTTTCAATTGAATGAATTGAAAAACTTTTGAAGCAATTCTCCTGTGTTCATCTTCTTCCTCATCTTGACTGTGTGTTCTTGGTATTATTACTCTGTTCTGTTCTTATTATTGTTTCCGCTGCACTTTAATCGTCTTAGAGTTCATTCAGAGTATTAGATCAATATCAAAGATGAATTTAAGATCCACAATTGGTATCAGAGCAGGAATTGAATTCTTATTCGATTAATTCTGTTTTTGGTATTAATCTGCGTTTTCTAGAACACCAGTTTTCTTCAGATTACCTTGTTTCACTCTATTAAATCAGTTTCATATTGTTCTTATTTTTCTTCTTCAAATTTCAATGGCGAACTTGGCTAATACCTCGTTCATGAGTACTGGATCTCAATCAAAGCCTCCCACGCTTATCCGTGAGGAATATYYRCAATGGAAGGTGCGCATGATCAACTTTTTGGAGGGAATACACCCCAGAATTTGTGAATTTCTCTACAATCCTCCTTATGTGCCAATGATTTTAATTCCAAGAGTTCCAGCTACTGGTACAACCCCTGAAGTTCCTGAGCACTATGAGCCCAAACCAATAGCAAACTGGAACGATGATGAAAAGGTATTAGTGGAATTGGAAAGTAAATGCAAAAGGATGTTGATTATGGCTATACCACATGAGATCTTCAAATGTATTGATCATTGCCATCTGTCTATGGACATTTGGGCAGAATTGAAAAAAAAGATCGAAGAAGGGAAGAAGACTCTCGAGAACAACAGAGCCATTTGTATTGATGAATATCATAACCTTAAGGCTAAGGAGGGTGAACCTCTGACGGACACAGAGGACGAGATCTTCTGTGGGATGGCAAATATTGACTCAGACTCCTCTTACTCAAATGACCAAGAGGTTTCCATTTCTTGCTCTTCTGAATCAATTGATTCATGTCATTTGGAACATTACAAGCTTAAAGAAAAACTTTCTCTTTGTGAAAAAGTCATTCTTCTCACAAAGGAAAGAAACAAATTTTTTAAAATGTTCGAAGAGGCTCAATCAAACTTTGTAAATTTAGAAAAATCTTCAAAAGAAAAGGTTGCCGAAATTCAAAAGGAGTTAAAAATCAAGGTTGATGAGTTAAGGAAGTTAGAGCATGAGAAATGCAATGTTACTTCTGTCAAAGAATTCTTCCAAAAAAGAAAGAGAATTTTTGCACCAAGATGTTCTTGACAGAGAGCCCAAAATTAGAAAGTTTCAAAAGGCTCAAAATGTTTATAAAAAGATAAAAGTTAATATCGGCAGAAGAGGTCTGGGTTTATCAGAATTTGACAACAAACCTGGTTTTAAATCCAACAAAACTCTTGAGAGTACCTTTAGATCCTCAAAGAATCTTAAAAGTAATATTCCTAACACAAAGTCCATTTTCAAAAGAAGAAGGCTGTTGGTTGCTCTAGACACAAAAACTTGTTTAACAATGGAAAATGTTGCTTTTGAAGACTCAATTGACTCTTTCTCACCTTCTGAAAAGAAGGATTCCATTCCAAGGAGATTTATGAGACAAAGTCAGATAAGAATTTTCAAGTTTGGACAACCAGAGACCCAAAAAGACTGTGCTTTTATGTGTACCATTCATCCTCTTGAGAGAAAGTTATCCTCAGAGGCTCTTGAATTTTTTCCAAAACACATCACAGAGCCTTCTAAAAACGAGTCTCTTTATAAAATGGTTTTTGTCACAGAGCTCTCTGAAAATGATACTTCTAAGCATGAATATGCCTCARATCATGAARAAWGTYCTACACAAGTTGTAGAAACTAATATTGATCTTGAGAAAAGAAAGAAGGAAAATCAAAGACAAAGTAACTCTCAATACTCTTTCTCTGCAACTCAAAGACCAATTTACACTTAGCAACAATTGAGAAAATGACCTCAATCCAACTCTGCTTCTGTCTCTGTTAATGCAGGAAAACCAAAGAGGGAATCCATACAGAAGAGTTTTATAAAGGATTTCAAAAAGGAGCCTAAAATAGGGAAGGAGTCTTGTAAAAAGAAGCCAATACCTAAGAAGGGCTCTAAAAATAAAAATTCTGTACCCCTCTTTGATGATTTTAATGAAAATTTTAAGAAAGCTTCTTGCAATGTTACCTTTTGTGGATGTTTCAATATCATGCATGCTTTATCTAATCATATTCACCATTCTTCCTCTTTAGTCTCTCACCCCAAGAACCATGAATCCGGGGTGAACAAAAGACAAGTTGGCAATTCTTCTTCAAAGAACAATAAGACCAAACCAAAAGAGGCTATGGCATACTTTAAACAAGCTAATGTTAAGGGACCCAATTGGAAGTGGGTACCCAAATTAAACGTTTTCTAAATGCAGAAGAAGCAGCATGTGTCTACTTGGGTTGTGGACTCAGGATGCTCGAGACATATGACTGGCACCCAAGAGCTTCTGTCATCATACCTAAAGAAAGAAGAAGGTTCTGTTGTATGT
>NW_020200621.1:102717-104066 GCF_001531365.2 Cynara cardunculus var. scolymus
TTTGCTGCAGACTTCATTTCCGCCGGCTACATCGATTATTCTGCCTTCAAGGACGAGATCAAAGGGATGTTCTCCTCTGCAGTCACCTATGGCATTGATTTTAAATCCTCCAGGGCTAACATTAACCATCTAGCCACTCGTAGAGAGCTAGACGCAATGGTTGAAGCCCTTGGAGAGACCGTGCGGAAATACACTAACCAACTTCTCAAGGAAGCCCGAGCAAGCAATGAATCTATAAGAGACTGCATGAAGCAACTCGTCAAAGAAGGTGACAACTTCAGAAATGAGATCTTTTGCTGCGTCTCTAAAATGAAATGGGCCACAGAGATGGACATCAACAATGCCTCTGTTAATGCTGAGATAGTCATAGAAAAAATGGAGAAGGTGGCTTCCAAATTTCTTAAGCGATTGAAGAAGGCTCCCCTTACTACTAGCAAGACAGAGGCTACTAAAATCCATGACGATCAAGGAGGCGATGACCATGATCTTCATGAGGAGGAGAAGAAGACAAAGGAACCAAAGAAGACAACCTCTGCCATACCCACTAAAAATAGTGGACTCTGCTGCTGCCCTATTCTCAAAAGACAAATCTCCAGAGCCTAAGGAGAAAGGCAAGGGTGAAGCAGTAGAGGAGTCGCCACAAAAGGGGTCAAGCTCTGAAACGCCAGAGGAAATCAATGAAGAAGAGTTTGATGACCCGGATCTTGTTCGAGCACTAAAGGCTTCTTTGGCAGAGGCACATGCGAGAAAAGGCAGAGTCCCCATCCCCAGAGTTGGAGAAGGCTCTTCTTCCAAACTCATGAAGATACCTGAAGAAACGTCCATAGGTACGTTTGACGCTCTGGTAGGAACTGTCAAACCTATCCACCAGAGGGGTCTACCCAGAGGCCTATACTAGAAGAAGAATCCAGAACGCCAGAATCTGCCACGGTGGAGAGGGTATATGAGATCCTTGAATCTATGAGCAAGATTCCTACGCAGAAGGTGCGCACAAAGCCCATAACTACTATTGAGGAGATTCTACGGTGGCGTTACTCAGCCATGGACACAGAGCCCCCTTATGACCCAGAGCTTATAGGAATGCCCTCTGCCATTGCAAAGTTCCACTTCTCGAAACTCACAAGGCCACCAGAGCAGGTCTTCTCAGAGCATGTGATCACTTCTTTTGAAACCATATCTCCATGAACTATGCTAAAGAAGATCGTGCTATACACTCAGTACGTGGTAAAAAGGGATGACGGTAACCTATATACTTTCACAGATGCTGATCTCCACAACCTCTGTGTATTTGATCTAATATTCCTTCACAAGATCTTGAACAAATACATGGAGAGGAGGTCAACATATTC
>NW_020200621.1:104246-122213 GCF_001531365.2 Cynara cardunculus var. scolymus
GCACAAATATTCGACAGAGTCTCTCGAGTGGGTGTTCAACTTAGTGGTGAAAGAGGTGCAGAGAGGGCATATAAGGGCGGATGAAGTGACCAACCTTCTGGAAACGATCAAGGTACAAGTCTCCTTCAGAGAATAGATTTTCAAAGTCTATAAGACTGTCAAGTATGATCTGCAATATCACGTAGATGATTTTTTAAACTCTGCTGTGGAATGATCTCTTGTAATAGTGCAGGCCTGCTCAAATTTTTCAATTCGTTCATTTATGTAATTCTTTTTCATAGGATGAGTTTAATCTCCTCTTGTATTTTTTCCATTAGTCAATTCTTGTACCCATTTGTCCAAATTTACTTTTTCATACTTAGGGGGAGATTGTTAGCTCTATTATTCACTTCTTGTAAAAGTATGAAAAAGTATTCTACCAGTCTTGACAGAAGGATATCTTCCACAGAAGACAACAGAGGACTAACGTCAGAAGCCTTATATTCGAGCAAGTAAAGTGTGACAGAACCTCTGATGTCTCTCATAGAGGTTCTGGAAAATGGTCCTCTGTCAATAAGAACATACAAGTCAATTACTGTAGAGCCTCTGAGATGGCTCACAGAGGGTCTGCGGATTTCGACTTTTGTGAAGATTCTGTTCTATAATTTTTCAATGGTTATTAGCTGCATGTGCTTCTCACATGACTAGGACTTAAATCGACTTTATTTGGACGGCTCAGATGAAGACACGCGTCAAGATCTGGTCTCTAAGGTCGTTAGGAACTAGTATAAATAACGGCTAAGGCCTTTGTAATTTGGAGCTTCCTGAATTGTAATCGTCATATTTTCAATTGAATGAATTGAAAAACTTTTGAAGCAATTCTCCTGTGTTCATCTTCTTCCTCATCTTGACTGTGTGTTCTTGGTATTATTACTATGTTCTGTTCTTATTATTGTTTCCACTGCACTTTAATCATCTTAGAGTTCATTCAGAGTATTAGATCAATATCAAAGCTGAATTTAAGATCCACAACATCCATCTGATAGACCTTAAAGGCTTTGTGCTGCATAGGCTAGGAATATCCTGATGGCTTCAAGTCTTGCTACGGGAGAAAATGTCTCATCATAGTCAATCCCTTCTTCCTAGTAGTAGCCTTTGACAACAAGCCTGGCCTTGTTCCTTATTACTATGTTGTCTTTGTCCTTCTTATTTCTGAAGACCCATTTGGTTCCTAGGGTCGTCTTCCCTTTGGGTAGAGGCATGAAGGACCCTACTTTGTTTCTCTCAAACTGGAGTAGCTCTTCTTGCATCGCGTCTATCCAGTTTGGGCCTTGTAGGGCTTCAGAAATTTTCTTTGGTTCTATCATGCTCAGAAAGTTGGCGAAGAGGCATTCATTGGCTATGGCGAATCTCGTCTTGACACCAGATGTTGGATCACCAATGATTTGGTGATATGGATGATCTTTTGTCCATTTGGTGCTTGATTGGGGTTCTGGGGCAACAGGATGCAGTTCTTCATCGACTGATGGAACTACTTGCTCCCCCTCGAAAAGATCATCTCCAGAGTGAGACTCTAGTTCTTGTTCTTGATCTGAAGACACAGAAGAAGCAGAAGGTGAAGTAACATGAGTTTCAGTAACAATATTACCTTTAGTATTGGAGACTTCATGTTCTTCATCGGTTCTGGTAGTGGGTCTTCCAGTTGGAGCATGTCCAGAAACTACTTCTTGTTCGAAGATGTCTTCAAATAATTGAGCTAACTCTGATTCATTGGATTTGCCAAGTGATGAATCAGAGGCTCTATGTTGAAGTCCGAGTCCTGAACTGTTGTGTCCAGAAGTCATTGGTGTGGAGTCATCAAAGGACACATTAATGCTTTCTATGACAATCTTTGTCCTTTTGATGTAGACTCTGCAGGCCTTTGCGGTTTGAGAGTATCCTAGAAAGATCCCTTAATCTGCCTTTTTGTCGAACTTGCCAAGATATTCCCTATCATTGAGTACAAAACATTTGCATCCAAAGACATGGAAATACTTGACATTTGGTCTTCTTTAATTCATGAGCTCATAAGGTGTCTTCTGGTGCCTCTTGTTGATGATAGACCGATTCTGGGTGAAGCAAGCAGTAGAAATAGCTTCAGCCCAAGCAGTAGAAGGTGAGAGGTAACTCCGATGAACCAAGCATGGTCCTTGCTGCTTCCATGAGGGTTATGTTCCTTCGCTCCACCACTCCATTCTGTTGTGGAGTTCTGGCTGCTGAAAAGTTTTGTGAAATGCCTTCACTGATGAGGAATTCATCGATTCTGGCATTTTTGAATTCAGTTCCATTGTCACTTCTGACTTTTATGAGTTTTCATTGTAGAAGGACTTGGAGTCTTTTCATCACCCCAATGAGTAGATCAGGAACATCTGATTTCTTCTTTACAAACTCAATCTAGGTGTATCTGGAGTATTCATCAACTAGTACCAATATGTACTTTTTTTAGAGGCTTTGTGTAGATATGGGCCCACAGAGATCAATGTGAATCATGTCCAAGGGCTTGGTGCAGGAGGTTTCTGACTTAGTTTTATGAGATTCCCGTTTTAGCTTTCCCATCTCGCAGGCTGAGCACATATGGTCTTTTTCGAAATTGAGATCCGGAATCCCCTTGACCAGCTTCTGTTTGGCTAGCTTCCTTAGAACATCAAAGTTGAGGTGTGAGAACTTTTGATGCCATAGCCAATTTTCATCGCTCTTATGGGATACAAGGCAAAGGGTGTCTTGTCCCTCAGAGGATTGAAAATCCATAAGATAGAGATTTCCTTCTCTCTTAGTGTTGATGATGGTTTGACCGGGCTTTGTTTCTATGATACAGAAACCCTTGCGGAATCTGACTTCAAGACCCTTGTCGCAGAACTGGCTTATGTTTAGTAAGTTGTGCTTCAAACCTTCAACATAAGCCACTTTGCTGATGGAGATGTTGCCTTTGATGAGAGTTCCATATCCCTTGATGGTACCCTTGCTGTTGTCTCCAAAAGTGACAGAGCCTCCAGATTTCTCGATGAAGGAGGACAACTGACTTTTGTCACTAGTCATGTGCCTGAAGCAACCTGAATCCATGTACCATGGTTGCACATGCTGGTCCTGCAAGACAAATTAAGGGGTTTTAGGTACCCATTTCATAATGGGTCCATGTTTGTTAGTGGGAGATACCTCTCTCTTTTCATCACCCTTAGCCTTTGTAGGCTTGGGTTTGTTTGCATTTCTCTTGCCCTTAGACTTGGGCGTCTTCACGTTTTCATTGGTTTTAACATGATAGCGATAAACGTGTTTGGAGAATATGCAGTGATGTGTCAACATGTGGTTCCTCAGGTTTTGTTAAAGAGCTAAACATTGGCAATTATGATTCTTTGAATATGCATGTCTAACGTTCTTTTTATTCGATAAAATCGAAGAAGTAAATGTAGGGAATGAAAATTCTGTCCTAGCATCGATTGTTTTTACAAAGTTCCTATCTAGTTCAGATTTTTGGGGGTCTTGGTCTTTACTTCTTTGCTTCTGAGGAAGGATTGCTTTTCTTCAGCTGAATGAGAGGAAAAGTGGTGGTTATGATTCTCAGAGGCTTGTTTTTGCTCACGAGTAAACTTTATAAACTTAGAAGAGGTACTTGGGCCTTGTGAGTTATCGTTAGCAGATCTGACGTTGCTCAGCTTTCCCTTTCCTTTGTCTGAGGTTTTCATTGATGGTGAAATATCATATTTCATTGAGGGTTTGAAGTTTTGAGGCTTCTTATTCTCAATGATTTTTGATGATTCACATACTATCTCTTCTTCAGATTCAGAATCGAGAAAGTCTCTTGCTGACTTCTCGAAATCAAAATTATCATGGATGTTTGAGGGAGGTGTGGGTTCAGAGGTTGATGCTTCAAAGTGATCTTTTGGGGGTTCCATCGTTTCTGACTTAGACGAACTTCCAATTTTACTTGGTTGGTTCATTGATTCATCAGCTGACGGTTCCTTACTAGGATTCTCTTTTGCATCAACAGTACTTGCTGATGAAGTGGGATTGACAACCAGAGACCTTGATTTAACCATAGGGTTTCCATCGGTCTCTAATGTGGAGGCGTCGTTCCCTTCATCAGAATTCTTACATGTACTGCTCTCGTACACCATGTTTTCAAAATCCTGTCTCAAAAGGACAGTTTTTCCATCGCCTTCAACTCTTTTAAAATTTGCTTTAGGTTTTGGGAAAAATTCGGGTTTTTGAATGCATCCAAGTTTGAAAGTGGATTCAAGAGTGGATTTCTTTGATTCGATGAAGGAGTCCAATTCATTGAATCCAATCCCTTGAGTGTCCGTTTGACCGTTTAACTTTTCGTATACATTTTGGGCATCCCTGTATTTCTTCATCAGAAGTTCATTGGCTTGAAGCTTCTGGTGAAGAACCTCCCTTTGTTTTTGAAAGAAATATTTGAGAGCTACTAAGTTAAGTCTCTCTGACTCGGATTCTTTTAAGGCCTTCGCCTTCTTTTCTAAGTCTTTGGTTACTCGTTTGTTTATTTCCAAAAGTTTTTCTTCCTCTGATTTTTTAGAGTGGTGATGCGAGTCTTTTCTTTGATGAGTTCGGCTTTTTCTTTGGATAGAAGATCAGTCTCTCTTTTGTAGAAACTGACTTCTTTTTCCGCTTTAAGTCTTTCATATTTTTCAAAATTTAATTTTTCTTTTAATTTCAAAAAGTCCTCTGAAAGTTTTATTACCCTTAACTCTAAGTCAGATTGAGCAGAGTTGGTTTCATCGAAAGAAGTCTCATATACCTGATCATCAGAATTAGAGGCGGATTCTGCATTGAACTTGGCCATCAGACAGATGAGTGCCTTGTCTTCTTCATCGAATGAAGAATCAGATACCCAATTTTTTTTCAGCCATTAGGCTTCGCTCTCTTGGATTGTATTTATATTTATTCTTGTAGTAATCAACATCCTTCACCAATCGTCCTTTGCAATCTTTGGAAAAATGACCGATTTTTCCGTACCTATAGCAACGAAGGTCATTCTTCCTTCCTTCTCGATCTTCTTTCTTCTTATCTCTTCTGTCTTCTCTATCTTCTCTTCCATCTCTTCTGTCTTCCCTCTGATAAAATTTTGATGGCTTCTTTTCATAGGATGGCTGGTACCTCTCCCTTTCGAAGTCTCTTCGTTCATAAGGCTTCTTGATTAACTTATTCTGGAACTGTTTTGTGATCAAGGACAGAGACTTGGCAAAGGCTTTGATATCATCATCTGATTCAGATGTCTCATCGTCAAATTATGACTCTACTACCAGTGCTTTCCTTCCTTTTTTCTTGTGTTCTCTGGTGGAGGTCCTTGAAACATTCTTTTCTTCAGCAGCAAGAGCAAGGGGTCCACCGATGGATACTTTCTTCTTCATGATATCTTGCTCTTGTGCAGCAAGCGTTCCATACAAGTCATGAAGTGACCAGCCGTCTAAGTCCTGATTTGCTTGGAAAGACATCGACAACTGTGTACACTCATCACCGAGACTTTTAAGGAATAAAACATTATTTTCTTCCTTTGTCCTTGAGATATCGTTTCAACAACATTGATTAATCAATGTGTTGAAACGATCGTACGTCTTCTGAATCGGTTCATCRGGAAGAGCCTTGAAGTTGGTATATTCGTTGAGACATTGAGCTCTACGATTCTTCTTCGTTTTTGCTCCTCCTTTTAATTGGCTCACCAGCTCATCCCATAATTCCTTTGTTGTGGAGCATGCATCGAGGGATCGGAAGATTCCATTAGGAATGACCATGATGATTAGTCTCTTGGCCTTCTTATCAGTCTCCACACGCTCTATATCATCTTCATCCCAATTCTTCTCATCCTTGGGCATGTAGTAGGCAGGAATTTATGCTGTGGTGCTTGTTCTTGGGACTCTTGGAACAAGAGTTTGTGGAATGTAGGGACCCTCCATGACAGATCGCAGAAGATTTTTGTCCATCCCTTCCAGAAAGTTTACCATCCGTATCCACCATTGTGGATACTCTTCTCTTTGAAGAGTTGGAGGTTTGGTGAGGGAACCAACACTGTAAGCGGAATTCCAGTTGGCCATTTAAGATTTGGAAGAGAAAACTTTACGTTTTTAGAGAAGATATTTTATGAAAAAAAAGCGACTTGAGAGATTTTTAATTATCGTTTTGATTGGTAAAACAATCAATTGGCTCTGATACCAATTGTTAATCCCAAATCTCTCAATAACACTAATAATTAAGTTAAGAATAACCTAATTATATAGTTTGGATGAATAAAAGATGAACACTGAAGAACAACTTATGAACATTCAAAGAATATACTTGAGTGTCAAAGGTTTCACTTTATTTCAATGATAGTGAAACACGTAAAAGAGTCTTAGATTACAATAGGCCTAACCACCTATTTATACTAGTAATCTAGCTAAGAAGATAACCATCTAGTGAGACTATCTAGCTAATCTTCTAAGAAAAGATAAAGCTTATCTAAACAAGGATAATCATCAAAACAAGATAAACTTTATAGAATCCAGCTGTTGATTAGTCATCTCCAGCTGTCTTCCATGGGGCGTTGTTTCAACCTTATCTTCAAATCTTCATCGCATGCCTCTGGTTGAACTAGTGAGGAAAACTCCAAGTGTTGATACCTAGAGGGGTTATAAAGATGCACTTTCCATTGCATCTTCGGTCAGTTCATCAACCCTCTGGTTGTTCTTCAGACTTAGCCATTTTGCCTTGAAGTCTTCCATCGGCCTTGTGGTTCTTCATCACTTGTTTGTCTTCATTATATCCATACATAAGACCTATGGGGTCTAACAAAAACCATCAAGAGGAATCTGTTGTAGGGAACCACCTTCTCCCTCTTGCGCTTGTTTAGCTTCAGCGCCAGGTCTTCAAAGATCACAGCGGCATAGTTTATGGGTCTGCGGCAAATGATGGATACACCGATTGTGAGTGCAACCCTTGATGCCTAATCTTGTCCACCAATCTTTCCACCCATGGACTGGATGAAGTAAGAGAAGAGATATTGCCATACCGCTAACATGCGGTTTTTCTCAATCTTCGACAGAGACTTGAGCAGCTCGCCGGAGTCTTTCTTCACGGGCTATTGGTAGCCCATATCATCGAGACAAGCAATGATGATTTCAATGGAAGGGTTGCTGACGAATGGACCCTTGGGGAATCGAAGAGCGTGTCTGAGGGTGTTCATGCCAAAGCTTACGATCATTCTGTTAAAGGTGAAGGAGATTTTCTCCACCTGTTGACCATGCTTGTCCTCTTCTTGCACCACTTCAGCAGTCATCCAGAACTGTTGAAGGGCCTCCCTAACCATGACAGGTTCATAGTTGAGAGTGTAGGCGATAGGGGACATCCTGAGGAAGGCAGCAGCATCCTCATAAATGGTCTTATTGGAAGGAATGTCCAACAAGGCGACGTGGTTGTTAGCCTTCAAGAAGATGTCTTCAATGGAGAAGTTAACATTTTTGGCAGCCATTGTCTATTATAGGTTTTAATAAACAAGAAATCACAGTTGTTAGTAGTCCAAGATTTGTTATCTTTTTAAGTTTTAGAACAATAAAAACTTCTTTTGAAAAATCCTGAAGAGAGATATTAAGGTTTTTCAAGTAGATTTATGTTTTGAAACAAGATTATAACCAAGAATGAGAATGTGTTATTAATCTTTCTGTTTGTGTTTTTTGGGAACAAGGTTCTTACAATCTCAAACATTTGTTTCATAGGAAGGAGAAGAACAATTCTAAGTTTAAAATAAATAAGTATCGACCTTAGAGTTGTTTGACCAGAAGGTCGAAGGATTCGAGTTCTTATTCTTGGAGTTCTTGCTTGCAAAGATCTTTTGGCAGAGGTTCATGTGATAACTGGATCCTGGTTATCACCCGAGGTAATTAATATGTGATTATCTGTTAAATGATTATGTGACAGCATGATAAATCGTGATATTCGATCATGCTAATATATGAAATTATATACATGCATAGGTATAAATGTATGTGTGTTTGAGTACAGGAGTTACATATGCATGTCATGTGCTTGAGTAAGTTAGATATATATATATATATATATATTTGGGAATTATGTATGTATGGCGGTGGCAGCCGACTTTCCAAGAAAGGAAAGTATAAAAAGGGGATGAAGTGTCCATTATATGTTTCTTGTTATCTTGAGAAAAGTTAGGCGATTTAAAAGAAGAGGGTGGATTGACTGGACTGTTTATAGTTTGATTTACAAGAAGTTGATTTCAAAAGTATTGCATAAGATGAGTGGTTAAATGCTTTCAAATTACTTTAAATTATATGTCAATTTGAAGCTTTGAAATGTTTACTTGACAAATGATAATTTTGACCGGATTATGTTAAATTGGGTGGGTGTTAAGCGGTTTCAAAGTTAAACCGGATAAAGGGTGAGCGGTTTAAAGATTAAACCGAACAAAGGGTTGGGCTGTTTTAGCATAAACCGGATAAGGCATGATCGGTTTAAGGCTAAACCGCCTGGGTGTTGACCGGGTTAGCATAAACCGGTCAAGAGTCGAGCGATTTATGATTTTTGGAAATTTTGTCAAGTGATTTAAATGGAGAAGTATGAATATGACTAAAAAGGGGAAATTAGTTTATTTGTAAACCGGTTAGTATATGGGAGAGTTGTTCGGATTGAGAAATCGGACAAATTCTGTATAGTGTTGTCTGGATTAGTAATCCAGACAAAATATTGCAAATTATTCAAAGTGTTAAATTGGGTGTAATGGGGAGTATTGTCCGGAATTGGTAATCCGGCTAAAGTTTGACCGGATTAAGTGTTAACTTTTATTTTATAAAATTTGACCGGATTATGAATGGATATATCATTCTGATTCTTTTAACACAGAAATGGTGATAAGAATGATTTTGGAATTGATGTTATTCCATTGACTGCGGTCTATTCGATATGGAATTGTTTTTGTGAAATGTTTTGATGGGGAAATAAGGATGACATATCAAGGAGAGGTGTACCATGGGATAATGGTGGCATATCAAGGAGAGGTATACCATGGGATATGAGTGACATATCAAGGAGAGGTGTACATTTGGGAATAAGGGTGGCATATGTATGTGTACTGTGTAATATAACTCTTACTATTATATCCCTTAAGATTACCGTGGTCTGGAATCTTTATTTCTTTGTGATTTAGAGGTTTAAGATCAAGGTTCTTATTGAAAATAATAGTCTGGATGTTATTAAGGAGGAGATAACAGGTTTGGCCTAAAACTTTGAATAAACCTTATTTGATCTTTAAGAGTTTTAAAAGTGGCATTGTGATAATTTGGTTAGTGTAAACCTATTTGGATTTGATGTATTGTTTGCAAGCAGAGAATTTGTCTTGAAAAATGAAAGGTATTGGTATTATATTCTTACTTGTTCATATATTTGTGAAATATATGAAAAGTTGTTTTACTTAAAAGTTTTGGTGATTTTCACCCTGCAATAACATAAATAGAGTATGTCACTAGACCTTTCGGTCTAACCCTCGTTTTGTGATTTTAAATATGTATTGCAGGAAATGCTGAAGGTAAAGGGAAGGGAAAAATGTAATATTTTCCCTATATGTTTAACAACATGAAGATTTGCTAGTGATATGTATAGTTTTGTAAATGAAGCTTGATTAGTACAAGAGTTGTATTTGGAATTTTTGGACCTTGTATTCTGTAATGATAGATTCTTGTACTAGGGGACCTATGTGGTGTATAAACATGTGTTTCTTGTATATGGAATATATGTTACATGCAATGTGTGGCATGGGGTGTTACAAAAAGTGGTATCAGAGCCTGAGTTTAAGGGATTTAGGTATTCAACATCATGATACCTAGACTTAAACTGTTTTATTGCATGTGAAGGGCCCTGGACATAGTTAGCACCATTGAAAATAAATATGATGAGTTGAAGGAACAGTGTGTAAGGTAAATTTTAATTACATCTAGCCAATGTAATTATGAATTTACAGGTACATATCTGAACTTGAATACTTCATTATATTTGGGAATGTGAATACGTGATTATTAACACTAAAATCTGCAGATGTCTAGCCGAACTCGGAGATTTGAAAGAACAGCTCGACCAGAGTCTGAGGAAAGAGAGGAATCACCCATTAATCTTCCAACTAGCACTTCCGAAAATAGAGGTCGGGGTAGACCCAGGGGAAGAGGTAGAGGAAGAAATCAGTCACAAGGAAGAGGTCGGACTGAAGTACATTCTAAACCTGAAGAATCCCATTCTGGGAATGTTCAGGAAAGATCGGTGCCACACCTGCAATATGTAACCAGGGATATGTTGGCAGAGGAAATGGGAAAGTTACAGGAAACTCTGACATCTATCATGGGAATACCGGCTAGGGTGGAAACGGAAAGAGTGGAAGTTCATCCCTCTGTTCCAGTCACCCACAACAAGGAGGGAGATATCAAGATGTTTTTGGCATGAAAGCCACCAACCTTTTCTGGGGAAAGGGATCCAGTGAAAGCTATGTGCTGGATCAAGGAGATGGAATCTGTGTTCAACACCATCTGATGTCCGAAAACAGATAAAGTTTGATTCGCTGTCTCAGTATTAAAATCAAATGCTCTGTTTTGGTGGGAAGTTGAATCATTAGATAGAACGGATGTCTTGCAGACATTATCTTGGACAAAATTTGTGAAGCGATTCAAGAATCAGTTTTGTCCTAAGACAGCAGTGAGACAAATGGAAGAAGATTTCTTGAAATTGGAACAGGAAAATGGAACATTTCGAGAATACACTGAAAAATTTATTGAATACTCTCGATTTGCTGAGCACTATGTTTCAACAGAATCCAGGAAGATTGAAAGGTACATYTGGGGTTTGAAACCCTCAATCAAAGAGTTTGTAATTGCTATGAACCCTAATACCTTCTCACTTACTGTGGATGCGGCCGAAGTAACAGAACGAAATGAAAATTGACAATCAGAAGGAAAAGTTATGGAGAAAAGAAAGTGGGAGGGGCCTTCATTAAACTTTCGAGGGCCAAAAACCTTGAGATATGATAATAGAGCCGATTAAAAGATCGGTGAGAAAGTCTGTACACAATGCCGACAGGTTCATCAGGGTGAATGCAAGATGGACCCAAGGAAATGCTACAAGTGTGTTGAAGCTGGCCATTTGTCAAGGAGTTGCCCAACTAACAGAAGGTGTTTTAATTGCGATTCTCCGGATCATATTCAACCAAACTGTCCATTGTTAAGAACTCCACAACTGACAATGGGAAGTATGCATCGGGTACTCGGGGAAGACCTACTGTGAACAGAGGAGGGAAAGGAGGGGCACGGAGACAGTCCTTCCAAATGACAAAGAACGAGGCAGAGGCATTGCCAGATGTAGTAACATGTACCTTCCTTCTGAATTCTATACATTCTAAGGTGTTATTTGACTATGGTGCAAACTTTTCGTTTATATCACCATCGTTTGCTCAAATTGCATGCTTGAATTCTATGTTACTTGATGATGAATTAGTAGTTGATATTGCTAATAGTCAGGAAACTGTTACTAGTGTATTCAATAACTGCATTATTGTTATTGAGGGTTGTGAACTACTGATTCGGTTACTCCCTATGCCGATAAAGGAATTTGATGTGGTGGTGGGTATGGATTGGTTGGCAAAGTATCAAACTAGTATTGTGTACAATAATAAAATGATCAGAATCACTCTACCAGACCAAGGAACAATTGTTATTATGGTGATCGTCAAAATCACCATACTAGTATTTTGACTGTGATGAAAGCTCATAAAAGTATTCGGAAGAAGTGCCAGGGATGTTTGGCATACGTAATTGATGTGAAGAAAGAGAAAGGAAAAGAGGAATTGATTTCGATTGTTAATGAATATCCGGAAGTCTTTCCAGAGGACTTATCTGGATTACCGCCGGATCTAGTTATTGAATTCCGAATTGATCTCATACCATGGGCTGCACCAGTAGCAAAGGCACCATACCGGTTAGCTCCATTAAAAATTGAAGGAATTGGTTGCACAGTTGAAAGATCTGACGGATAAAGGATTTATTAGACCCAACACTTCACCTTGGGGTGCTCCAGTCTTATTTGTTAAGAAGAAAGATGGGTTTATGCGAATGTGTATAGACTATCGTGAGTTGAACAAATTGACAATCAAGAACAAATATCTTTTGCTAAGGATTGATGATTTGTTTGATCAGCTGGTAGGAGCAAGTTATTTCTCCAAGATTGACTTAAGGTCGGGGTATCACCAGTTAAAGGTCAGGGAGGAAGACATTGCTACAACAGCTTTTCAAACTAGGTACGGGCATCATGAATTCTTAGTTATGTCTTTTGGCTTAACTAATGCGCCCGCAACCTTTATGGATTTGATGAATAGGGTATGTAAGAAATATCTTGATAAATTCATCATTGTATTTATCGACGATATTCTTATATACTCTAAGACCGAAGAGGAGTACGCAAAACATCTTCGTCTAATATTAGAGTTGCTGAAAAGAGAAAAACTGTACGCAAAATTATCTAAATGTGAGTTATGGTTAAAGGAAGTTCAATTTCTGGGTCATGTGATATCAGAGGAAGGGGTAAAGGTAGATCCAACTAAAATAGAAGCAGTTGCAAAGTGGGAAGCTCCGAAAACTCCTTCTGAAGTCCGAAGCTTTTTGGGACTGGCAGGCTATTACCGTAAGTTCATCCAGGGCTTTTCCAAGATAGCCGTGCCATTGACAAATTAACTCGGAAGAACATTAAATTTCAGTGGGAAAGAGAACAGCAAGAGGCTTTTCAATTATTAAAGGATCATCTTTGCAGTGCACCGGTGTTGACCTTACCTGATGGATCCGAAGATTTTATGGTATACAGTGATGCTTCAAGGCTGGGATTGGGATGTGTTTTAATGCAAAGAGGAAATGTGATTTCTTATGCATCAAGACAGTTGAAAGATCATGAGAAACAGTAGGAACTCATGATATGGAATTAGCTGCAGTGGTATTTGCTTTAAAAAATTGGAGACATTATCTTCTTGGAACAAAATGTCAGATTTATACTGACCACAAAAGTTTGCAACATTTGTTCAACCAAAAAGAATTAAATATGCGACAGCGTCGATGGATTGAACTTGTGAATGATTTTGATTGTGAAATTCTCTACCATCCAGGAAAAGCCAATGTGGTAGCTGACGCTCTGAGCAGGAAAGAAAAGAGCGGAACTATTAAAGCTGTAGCAATGAGAATGAAATTTGTTCCTGATATTCGTAAAGAGATTCTAAAATATCAGAAAGAAGCTATGAAAGAAAAATTTGTCAAAACAGAAAGGTTGGGTAAGATGATTTCAACTCTGGAACCGAATGATGAAGGAATTATGTGCTTTCGAGGGAGAATTTGGGTACCATGTTTTGGAGATATCCGGAACACTATATTAAATGAAAGTCTTATATAAGTCCTGATACTCTATTCATTCAGGTACCAATAAGATGTACAGAGATTTGAGACCATTTTATTGGTGGCCCGGATTGAAGAGGGACATAGCTAGATATGTGGAACAGTGTCTAACATGTCTACAGGTTAAGATTGAACATCAAAAGCCGTATGGAAGTCTTCAATCTTTGAAAATTCCTGTATGAAAATGGGACCACATTACAATAGATTTCGTCATGAAGTTACCTCAAACTCCAAAGGGGTATGACGCGATCTGGGTAATTGTTGATCGTATCTGCGCATTTTCTACCAATAAAATAGAATTACTCTTTACAAAAGCTAGCACAAAACATCAAAGAAATTGTAACCAGGCATGGTGTTCTATTATCTATTATCTCTGCTAGAGATAGTCGGTTTCCTTCAAAGTTTTGGGAAAGTTTGCAGAAAGCTTTGGGGTCTGAAATCCGATTAAGTATAGCTTATTATTCCCAAACTGACGGACAGAGTGAAAGAACTATCCATACTCTCCAAGACATGTTGAGAAGTTGTATCATTGACTTCAGGGGATCGTGAGAAGATCACTTGCCGTTAATAGAGTTTGCATACAATAACAGTTATCATTCCAGCATCCAAGCAGCACCATATGAAGTGTTGTATGGACGTAAATGTCGAACGCCGTTATGTTGGAACGAGGTAGGAGAAAGGCAATTGACGGGTCCTAAGATTGTTCAAAAGACTTCTGAAAAGATTGAACAGATCCGTGAAAGAATCAGAACAACATAAGATCGCCTGTCACACCCCGCTAAAGCGGAACCACGAGATGTAACAGGCAAGCGAGTCATAGCAACAATTAATAAATAACAYTTTTCAWTTTTTCAAAATAAAATGAGTTTAACATCATAACCAAATTTTTGACAAATACTTCTTTTACAAAAGCTTCCAATGCGAACTTAAATAAGTTTTTCCATAAGTATGCTCCCAAAATACTTCATTTCTTACTTGTTACCTGAAAAGCATGGAACAAAAATCGAGTCAACTACAAAGAGTTGGTGAGTTCACGGGTTTTTCACATGCATAAAATAATTTAATGCATAAACCAAATATTTGCAAACTTATGCGAATCTTTTGCACTTAATAAATGTAAATCTTCCACGATGTAAAAACTTGAGACGCTACTGAGCCTTACCTGAGCAACTTGCCCCATTATTTTACGAAAGACCAAAAGTTGCCCGTACACTTACTTAGGTCCCACAGTTCGTAGATGTACTAATTCAGCGGTGGTCCAAATTCCACATGATTAGACAAGAAAACATAGGTAATGTGCACCCCTTTTTGGGTAAGACTGTCAACACAATAGCGGCTATCCACAATACCACGGCCCGGGGATGTACCCGAGTTAACAAGTAGCGTTTACGGACGGGGACTTTATTTGGAAAATATACTCCCAAGCACATCAATTTAACATTTATTTCAAAGTGCAGTAACAGTCAATATTTCATGACATAATAAACTTGACTAAGCAGTTCCTTAGTCCAATGGTTACAAACAAAACTTGAGTAAGCAGTTCCTTAGTCCAATGGTTTCAAAAAAAGCTTGACTAAGCAGTTCCTTAGTCCAATGGTTTCAAACAAGTAATATGCATAGTTTGCTTAATCTCATGCTTTTCCCCCAAAACAATAAACAAATCATTAAAAGTGGGGCCATGAGAACTCACTGGTTTGATGATGAATATCCGAGGAAATGAAGTCTGAAGCTCTCAACGTCTGCCCTGTCTTCCTAAATAGACCAACATCCCACATTCAGATCTCCTATGAGCTCTAGACGAAAATAGAGTCAAGTTGCACCCTATGTAATGCCATCGGATTTTAGGAAATAAAGTTGATATTTTATTAATAAACTAATAATAGTCCAAAATAAAAGAAATCAAAATCTTTTACTCAAAAGCTGATTTTTGGATAGATTATACATTCTGTTCCAAGAATTCTTGGGGTTCACAAGACTGTAAACGTAGAAACCTTCCAAAAGTTATTTTATGTACAACTTGTCACATCATTTAAAATAATGACATCAGCCGACTATTCCAAATATCAAGAAGTTTGAGTGAGTTTTAAATTCCTCATCATTACCCTACAACCTTRAATTACACAGCCCCCAAAACAGATTGCACGCTCACCAAGCGGCAATTATTTGGGGCCGAACTCATCATTTTCCAAAGGCAATCACCATTTTCAAGCTAGCAAAATAAATTTAAATCTCTAGGGAAGAATCTTTCTCGATTCCATTGAGTTTTTGAAGAAGATAGGATAGATTAAAGATGCATGCAAGATTTAACACTTCAAAACATAGCTTTACATGCTTAAACTTCACATGCAATGGGTTTCCCTTTCCTACTTTGGAGTTCAAGGAACATGGATCATAGATTATTATCCTCTTTGAAAAYATTTTCATGTTTTCGATGAATAATCTCCCCTYTTTGGTTCTCCAGAAAAGTTYAACTACATGGYCGAGATRTGGAAGAAAGAAGATACAGTCTCATGATATTTTACAAAATAAAATAACTAGTATCRYACCTCTTTCTTATAATCTTGGAGGATCTTCAAGATTGAGAGAGAKAATTTCTAAAGACTTGCTTRMAGGWGGATTCGGCTRGAGAGTGATTRATCTTAGAGAGAGTTTAGAGAGATGAAAAGTTTCAAATTGGCAATAATGAAAATGAGAGTTTTCAAAGGATGAGGGGCATTTATACAAGGATTTTAATGAAATAAATAGGCTGGCCTCTAAAGGCCCAAACCAAATAAAACTTCCATTTTTCTCGATAAGAATAAGCCCACTAAAATATTTACCCAACATAAATAGAATGACATTATTAAACCCAAAACTCCATCTTTTGATAAATCAAGTGGACATTCAAATGGGACTTTTGTATTTTAATTTAAAAGTTTATAATATCAACTTTATTTTATTTAGAGCATTTCAAAAATATTTGACATTACACAAGTTAGCTTTGTCTGATCTCCCACCGAGGTGTGATCTTCCAAACAAAACTTGGGAGCCAAGCTAGATGAATTTTAATCACTAAAACTAGGTCCTAGAGAAATATTATTTCTAAATATAGGATCTATAATAAAATGTTAACCTGAGACTCCGAAATGACAGAATGTCACAGTCTCCACATGTCAGAAAAATTTCGTCCCGAAATCTATTTATCAACCTCAGATCATGACTTACTTGCGAACCAATGGGGATATTTGTTTCTGATGAAATCTTCTCTTTTCTACGTGAACTCTGGCTTATGCCTCGAAGTCCAATGAACTTTCACAATTGGGATTCTGGTACGCCTCAATTGCTTGTCTTTATGGTCGAGGATTTTAATCGGTTCTTCAATGAAACGTAACCGTTCATTAATTTGAATGTCTTCCAAAGGTAGAACCAATGCTTCATCGGTTAAACACCTCTTAAGGTTTGATACATGGAATGTATCATGGATGGCACTCAACGCTGGGGGTAAACTTAGTTTGTATGCAACCGGTCCTACTCTTTCAAATATTTCAAATGGACCCACGTACCTTGGGCTAAGCTTTCCTTTCTTTCTGAAAGGCACAATCCTTTTCCAGGGAGATACCTTTAAAAGGACTTTATCACCCACTTGAAATTCCAATGGTTTCCTTCGATTATCAGTCTAGCTCTTCTGACGATCTCTCGCAGCTTTAAGCCTTTCTTGGATGATTGAGATTTTGTCAGTTGTCTCCTGGATAATGTCAGGCCTAGTTAGATGTCTGTCACCAATTTCCAACCAGCTGAGTGGGGATCTACACTTACGCCTATACAAGGCTTCATATGGTGCGCACTGGATACTGATGTGATATCCATTGTTGTAGGAGAATTCAACCAATGGCAGATGAGTATCCCAACTACCCCCAAAGTCTATTACACAGGCTCGTAACATATCCTCCAACGTTTGGATTGTCCTTTCCGTTTGCCCATCTGTCTGAGGATGATAGGAAGTGCTCAAGTCCAGCCTTGTGCCTAATGTCTTTTGGACTGATTGCCATAATCGCGAAGTAAAACCACTATCTCTGTCTGATATGATGGAAATAGGTACTCCGTGCCGTGATACGATTTCATTGATATATAACTGTGCAAGCCTTTCTGTACTAAAGTCTTCTCGAATAGGTAGAAAGTGAGCGGATTTTGTAAGTCGATCCATTATGACCCATATTGAGTCATATCCTCTCCTGGTTCTAGGTAATTTTGTAATAAAATCCATGGATATCTCATCCAACTTCCATTGGGGAATCTCGGGTTGCTGAAGAAGACCAGATGGTTTCTGATGTTCAACTTTTACCCTTGTGCAGGTTAAACATCGACTTAGGTACAAGGCAACGTCCTTTTTCATTCCTGGCCACCAGTAATAGTCTTTTAGCCCTTTGTACATCTTATCAGATCCTGGGTGAATAGAGTATCTAGAGCGATGTGCTTCCTCCAGGATTGTTGACCGAAGACTGTCGTTCCTTGGGATCCAAACTCTATTTCTAAAGTAACGCACCCCATCTTCTCGAAT
>NW_020200621.1:122558-125023 GCF_001531365.2 Cynara cardunculus var. scolymus
TTTTGATCTAGTATATGTTGAAGGCTCTTATGATCGGTGAAAATAATGCATTTGGTGCCGTAAAGATAGTGCCTCCAAATTTTAAGTGCGAATACTACTGCCCCCAATTCGAGGTCATGTGTAGTATAATTCTTCTCATGCACTTTAAGTTTCCTTGAGGCATACACAATGACCTTGTCTTTTTGCATTAACACGCATCCGCAATAGACCACAAAGTTGTCCGAACCCTCTTGTAAGGATAAAATAGGTGCATTGCACAATCTCTGCTTAAGAATTGTAAACGCTTTTTCTTGTTTCTCACCCCAAAAAAATTTCTTGTCCTTCTGGGTTAAGGCTGTGAGTGGTTGTGCGATTTTCGAAAAGTTCGCGATGAATCGCTGATAATAACCCGCCAAACCAAGAAATTGACGGATTTCCGTAGGGGTTCTTGGGGCTTCCCATTCCCTAATGGCATCAATCTTGGCAGGATCTACCTGAATTCCTTTTTCATTGACTATATGACCAAGAAATTGTACTTCACGAATCCATAATTCGCATTTAGAAAATTTCGCGTACAATTTCTGGTTTCGGAGTAGCTCCAAAATTATCCTCACATGTTGCTCATGGTCCTCCCTGCTACGTGAAAAAATTAATATATCGTCTATGAAGACGATTACAAATTTATCCAGATATGGTCTACAGACTCTATTCATTAGGTCCATGAAGACAGCCGATGCATTAGTTAACCCGAATGGCATAACCAGAAATTCGTAATGGCCGTAACGAGTTCTGAAGGCTGTTTTGGGAACGTCCTCTTCCCGAACTCTCACTTGGTGGTATCCAGATCGTAGATCAATCTTGGAAAAATATACCGCTCTGTGAAGTTGATCAAACAGATCATCGATTCTAGGGAGAGGGTATCTGTTCTTGATGGTCAACTTATTAAGTTTCCTATAATCAATGCACATTCGCATTGACCCATCTTTCTTTTTAACGAATAGAACCGGTGCACCCCATGGCGAGTAGCTTGGTCTTATAAATTCCCTATCTAATAACTCCTGGAGTTGATTCGACATTTCTTGCATCTCCGATGGTGCCAAGTGATATGGTGCCTTTGCCACTTGGGCAGCTCCAAGAATTAAGTCGATACCGAATTCGACTTGTCTTTGCGGGGGTAGTCCTGGTAAATCCTCAGGAAATACGTCAAAAAACTCCTGAACTACAGGGAAATTCTCAATATTTTTCTCCTTGACCTTCCCATCAATCACATGTGCCAGAAATGCAACACAATTCTTCTTCAAGTACCTTCGCATCTTCATGCAAGATACTATCTTAATTTTTCGTTCTGACCTGTCTCCTTGAATCACAATTGGGTCATTTCCACATTGAGAATTCCAGATAGTCTTCTCTGAGCAGACAATCTCATTTTAATTTTTGGATAGCCAATCCATGCCGATAACTATGTCAAAACTTCCTAATTCAATCAGTATAAGGTCTATGCTGAAATTCTTATTGGCTAAACTTAGAGTGCAATCCTTAATTATGTCTTTAGCCTTAATTTCATGGCCATTAGCAAACTCAATTACGTAAGCTTCTTCCAACCTTTGGGGCCTTAAGTTAATCTTAGGCTCAAAATCTAGAGATACAAAACTCCTATCTGCCCCTGAATCAAATAAAACTGATGCAAATTCATTATTCAGAAGAAATGTACCTGAAACCACATTGGGATCATATCTAGCTTCTTTGGCTCCGATCTCAAACGCTCTGCCTCGTGCCTGACCTTCTGGGTTTTCTTGACTGGTTGGTCGGGCTTGACTTACATTTGCTCTTTGTTTCCTCCTTGGGCATACATTCCGCATGTGTTCTGGGCTCCCACAATCGAAGCATAATCGCCTTCGGCAGTCCTTTGCTGTAAGACCCCCTAGGTGGCATCTTTGACAAATGATGCAATTCCCCCGATGTGGATATTTGCATCTACTACACTTAGTCGCGCCTCCTTGAGTTACCGCCTGAGTTTGTGCCCCAAAATTTCCTATCACTCTCCTATTCTTGTCATACTTTCCCCCAAACCTTCGATTCCCCTGCGCCTCCATCTTTCTTTTTCCCTTGGCAAATTCTCCTGACCGAATTGCATTATTCGTGAGTTTGGTGGCAATGTCTATTGCCTCCTGAAGAGTCTTTGGATTTGCCGAGGTAATGTTTCCTCTAATCTCTGGGGACAATCCCCAAATATACCTCTTGATGTGGACTTCCTCCGGTGTCACTAAATGAGGTACTAAATTCGCCAACTCATGCAATCGAGCTGTATAAGCAGCTATATTTTCTCCTTTCATTTCATGATTCCATAACTCCATTTATAACTTCTGGAGTTCGCTTCTTGGGCAATATTCATCCTTTAGCAATTTCTTAAATTCTTCCCAAGAAAACTGGTTAACCGTTTCTCGGCCTCTGGTTTGCACTAATGTATTCCACCAGGTAAGTGCCCT
>NW_020200621.1:128033-136763 GCF_001531365.2 Cynara cardunculus var. scolymus
CAAAACAATAAACAAAGCATTAAAAGTGGGGCCGTGAGAACTCACTGGTTTGATGATGAATATCCGAGGAAATGAAGTCTGAAGCTCTCAACGTCTGCCCTGTCTTCCTAAATAGACCAACATCCCACATTTAGATCTTCTATGAGCTCTAGACGAAAATATAGTCAAGTTGCACCCTATGTAATGTCATCGGATTTTAGGAAATAAAGTTGATTTTTTATTAATAAACTAATAATAGTCCAAAATAAAAGAAATCAAAATCTTTTACTCAAAAGCTGATTTTTGGACAGATTATACATTCTGTTCCAAGAATTGTTGGGGTTCACAAGACTCTAAAGGTAGAAACCTTCCAAAAGTTATTTTATGTACAACTTGTCACATCATTTAAAATAATGACATCAGCCGACTATTCCAAATATCAAGAAGTTTGAGTGAGTTTTAAATTCCTCATCATTACCCTACAACCTTGAATTACACAGCCCCCAAAATAGATTGCACTCTCACCAAGCGGCAATTATTTGGGGCCGAACTCATCATTTTCCAAAGGTAATAACCATTTTCAAGCTAGCAATATAAATTTAAATCTCCAAGGAAGAATCTTTCTCGATTCCATTGAGTTTTCGAAGAAGATAGGATAGATTAAAGATGCATGCAAGATTTAACACTTCAAAACATAGCTTTACATGCTTAAACTTCACAAGCAATGGGTTTCCCTTTCCTACTTTGGAGTTCAAGGAACATGGATCATAGATTATTATCCTCTTTGAAAATATTTTCATGTTTTCGATGAATAATCTCCCCTTTTTGGTTCTCCAGAAAAGTTTAACTACATGGCCGAGATATGGAAGAAAGAAGATACAGTCTCATGATATTTTACAAAATAAAATAACTAGTATCACACCTCTTTCTTATAATCTTGGAGGATCTTCAAGATTGAGAGAGAGAATTTCTAAAGACTTGCTTACAGGTGGATTCGGCTAGAGAGTGATTAATCTTAGAGAGAGTTTAGAGAGATGAAAAGTTTCAAGTTGGCGATAATGAAAATGAGAGTTTTCAAAGGATGAGGGGTATTTATACAAGGATATTAATGAAATAAATGGGCTGGCCTCTAAAGGCCTAAACCAAATAAAACTTCTATTTTTCTCGATAAGAATAAGCCCACTAAAATATTTACCCAACATAAATAGAATGACATTATTAAACCCAAAACTCCATCTTTTGATAAACCAAGTGGACATTCAAATGGGACTTTTGCATTTTAATTTAAAAGTTTATAATATCAACTTTATTTTATTTAGAGCATTTAAAAAATATTTAGCATTACACAAGTTAGCTTTATCTGATTTCCCACCGAGGTGTGATCTTCCAAACAAAACTTGGGAGCTAAGCTAGATGAATTTTAATCACTAAAACTAGGTCCTAGAGAAATATTATTTCTAAATATAGGATCTATAATAAAATGTTAACCTGAGACTCCGAAATGACAGAATCTCACAGTCTCCCCATATCAGAAAAATTTCGTCCCGAAATTTATTTATCAACCTCAGATCATGACTTACTTGCAAACAAATGGGGATATTTGTTTYTGATGAAATCTTCTCTTTCCCACGTGAAATCTGGCCCATGCCTCGTAGTCCAATGAACTTTCACAATTGGGATTCTTCTACGCCTCAATTGCTTGTCTTTATGGTCGAGGATTTCAATCGGTTCTTCAATGAAACGCAACCGTTCATTAATTTGAATGTCTTCCAAAGGTAGAACCAATGCTTCGTCGGTTAAACACCTTTTAAGGTTTGATACAAGGATTGTATCATGGATGGCACTCAACTCTGGGGGTAAACTTAGTTTGTATGCAATCGGTCCTACTCTTTCAAGTATTTCAAATGGACCCACATACCTTGGGCTAAGCTTTCCTTTCTTTCCGAAACGTACAATCCATTTCCAGGGAGATACCTTTAAAAGGACTTTATCACCCATTTGAAATTCCAATGGTTTCCTTCGATTATCAGCGTAGCTCTTCTGACGATCTCTCGCAGCTTTAAGCCTTTCTTGGATGATTGAGATTTTGTCAGTTGTCTCCTGGATAATGTCAGGCCTAGTTAGCTGTCTGTCAAACTGGACAGTAAGCTGAACTTTGTGGAAACACCGGAAGCTGTCATTGACCGAAAGATTAGGGTGTTAAGAAACAAAGAAATAAGTTTGGTTAAAGTACAATGGAAGTTTCACAAAGAACCAGAGGCAACTTGGGAATTGGAATAAAAAATGAAATCAGAATACCCGTGGCTTTTTGATTAAAGGAATTCCGGGACGGAATTCTTTTKAGGGGTGGATAATGTGATAACCGGATCCTTGTTATCACCCGAGGTAATTAATATGTGATAATCCATTAAATGATTATGTGACAGCATGATAAATCGTGATATTTGATCTTGCTAATATATGAAATTATATACATGCATAGGTACAAATGTATGTGTGTACGAGTACAGGAGTTACATATGCATGTCATGTGCTTGAGTAAGATATATATATATATATATATATATATATATATATATATTTGGCAATTATGTATGCATGGTTGTGGCAGCCGACTTTCCAAGAAAGGAAAGTATAAAAAGAGAATGAAGTCTCCATTATATGTTTCTTGCTACCTTGAGAAAAGTTAGGCGATTTAAAAGAAAAGGGTGGATTGACCAGACTGTTTATAGTTTGATTTACAAGAAGTTGATTTCAAAAGTATTGCATAAGGTGAGTGGTTAAATGCTTTCAAATTATATTAAATTATATGTTAATTTGAAGCTTTCAAATGTTTACTTGACAAATGATAATTTTGACAAGATTATGTTAAATCGGATGGGTGTTAAGCGGTTTCAAAGTTAAACCGGATAAAGGGTGAGCGGTTTAAATATTAAACCGGACAAAGGGTTGGGTTGTTTTAGCATAAACCGGACAAGGCATGATCGGTTTAAGGCTAAACCGCCTGGGTGTTGACCGGGTTAGCATAAACTGGTCAAGAGTCGAGCGATTTATGATTTTTGGAAATTTTGTCAAGTGATTTAAGCGGAGAAGTATGAATACGACTAAAAAGGGGTAATTAGTTTATTTATAAACCGGTCAGTGTATGTGAGAGTTGTCCGAATTGAGAAATCGGACAAATCCTGTATAGGACAAAATATTGCAAATTATTCAAAGTGTTAAATTGGATGTAATGGGGAGTGTTAGCTCCATTATTCCTATCTTGTAAAAGTATAGAAAAAGTATATCGCAAGTCTTGACAGAAGGATAACTCCACAGAAGACAACAGAGGACTAAGCGACAGAAGCCGTTTGATCGAGCAAGTGAAGTGTGACAGAACCTTTGATGTCTCTCACAGAGGTTCTGGAAAATAGTCCTCTGTCAATAGAACATGCAAGTCAATTACAGAAGAGCCTCTAAGATGGCTCACAGAGGGTCTGCGGATTTCATTTTCTGTGAAGTTTCTGTTCCATCAGTTTCCAAAGGTTGTTAGCCGCATATGCTTCTCATGTGACTAGGATTTAATCGACTTTATTTGGACGACTCAGATGAAGACACGCGTCAAAATCTTGTCACTAAGGTCGTTAGGAACTAGTATAAATAGCGGATAGGACCTTTGTAATCGGTGGTGCTTCCAGTATTGTAATTGTCAAATTTTCAATTGAATTGATTGAAAAACCTTTGGAGCAACCTTCTTGCATTCATCTTTTTCATTGAAACTGTGTGTTCTTGATGTGTTTAGTATTTCCAATCATTTAGTCTGTTTTGCTCTTATTAATGTTTCCGCTGCACTTCAATCGTTTTAGAGCTTATTTAGAGTATTTGATTAATATCAAAGTTGAATTTCAGATCCATCAATTGGTATCAGAGCGGGTTTTGAATTCTAATTCAATTAATTCTTCTTTTGGTATTAATCTGTGATTCCTAGAACACCAATTTCTTCAGATTACCCTGTTTCATTCACTGTTAAATCAGTTTCATCTTGTTCTTATTTTTTCTTTCAAATTTCAATGGCGGACATGAGTAATACCTCGTTCATGAGTACTGGATCTCAATCCATACCTCCCACTCTTATCCGAGAGGAATACCCTCAATGGAAAGTGCGCATGATCAACTTCCTAGAGGGAATTCACCCCAGAATTTGTGAATTTCTCTACAATCCACCTTACATGCCAATGAATTTGATTCCACGAGTTCCAGCAACTGGTACAACCCCCGAAGTTCCTGAGCACTTTGAGCCAAAACCAATTGCTAACTGGAGCGATGAAGAAAAGGTATTGGTTGAACTGGGAAGAAAGTGTAAAAGGCTATTAATCATGGCTATACCTCATGAGATTTTCAAATATATTGATCACTGCCATCTGTCTATGGACATTTGGGAAAAATTGGAAAAACAGATCGAAGGAGGGAAGAAGACTCTCAAGAACAACCGAGCCATTTGTATTGATGAATATCATAGCTTCAAGGCTAAGGAGGGTGAATCTCCGTCAGACACAGAGGATGAGATCTTCTGTGGGATGGCAAAAATTGACTCTGACTCTTCTGACTCAAATGACCAAGAGGTTTCCACTTCTCACTCTTCTGAATCAAATGATCTATACAAAGAGATCATTAATAATCTTGATTCATGCCATTTGGAACATTACAAGCTTAAAGAAAAACTTTCATTTTATGAGAAATAAGTCACTATTCTCACAGAGGAAAGAAACATATTTTTTAAAATGTTTGAAGAGGCACAAACAAACTTTGTGAATTTGGAAAAGTCCTCAAAAGAAAAGTTTTCCAAAATTGAAAAGGAGTTAAAAAACAAGGTTGATGAGTTAAGGAAGGTAGAGCATGAGAAATGCAATGTTGCTTCTGTCAAWGATTACTTCCAAAAAGAAAGAGAGTTTTTGTATCAAGATATTCTTGACAGAGAGCTCAAGATKAAAAAGTTTAAAGATGCTCAAAATGTTTATAAAAAGATAAAAGTTAACATGGGGAGAAGAGGTCTGGGTTTCTMAGAATTTGACAACAAACCTGGTTTTAAATCTAACAAAACTCTTGAGAATACCTTTAGATCCTCAAAGAATCTTAAAAGTAACATTCCAAATACTAAGTCCATTTTTAAAAGACGAAGGTTTTTGGTTGCTCCAGACTCAAGAACTTCTTTAATAATGGAAAATGTTGCTTTCGAAGACTATATTGACTCTTTCTCACCTTCTGAAAGGAAGGATTCCATTCCAAGGAAATTTTTGAGACAGAGTCACATAAGAATTTTCAAGTTTGGACAACCAGAGACCCAAGAAGATTGTGCTTTTGTGTGTABWWTTCRTCCTCTTGAAAGAAAGTTATCTTCAGAGGCTCTTGAATTTTTTCCAAAACACATCACAGAAGCTACAAATGTTAACTCTAATTTCCCAGAGCTTTCTGAAAATGTGTCTCTTTTTAAAAAGAGTTTTGTCAAAGAGCCTTCAAGCATATATCAAATTATCTCAAGTTCATTCATAACTGACAAAGATCTTCTCACATCAGACTCTGAAGAAGAGGCCCTCTCTGATTTAGAATTTGAGCATGAAAAGACCTCTCTTGATCTTGAGAAAAGAGAAAAGGAAAAACTAAGACTGAGTAACTCTCAAAGCTCTTYCTCTAYAAYTCAAAGACCAAAATACACATGGCAACAATTGAAAAAATGGCCTCAATCTAACACTGCTTCTGTTTCAGTAAATGCAGGAAAATCAAAGAGGGGATCTAAACAGAAGAGATTTAAAAATGATTTCAAAAAGGAGCCTAGAATAGGGAAGGAATCTTGTAAAAAGAAGCCCATACCTAAGAAGGGCTCTAACAATAAAAACTCTGTACCCTTCTTTGATGATTTTAATGAAAAATTCAAGAAAGCTTCTTGCAATGTTACCTTCTGTGGTTGTTCAATATTATGCATGCTCTATCCAATCATATTCACCACTCATCATGTCTGGTCTCTCACCCCAAGAACCATGGATCCGGGGTGAACAATAGAGAAGTTGGCCATTCTTCTTCTAAAAACAATAAGACCAAACCAAAAGATGCTATGGCATACTTCAAACAGGCTAATGTTAAGGGACCCAATTGGAAGTGGGTACCCAAATTAAACGTTCTCTAAATGCAGAAGAAGCAGCATGTGTCTACATGGGTCGTGGACTTAGGATGCTCGAGACATATGACTGGCACCCTAGAGCTTCTGTCATCATACCTAAAGTAAGAAGGAGGTTCTGTTGCATTTGGTGGAAATCAGAAGGGGAAGATCAAAGGATATGGAATGGCATGCCCAGAGTTCTAAATGTTGAATGTCTTACTTTTAATAATCTCTTTTTGTATATAGTTTTACTTCTTGGTTAACCTTCACTTGTTTTCTTAGTTAGCAGGTTTACCTCGCAGAGATATGCAAGGTTTGAGGGGGAGTATATGCTTAAAAGGAATAAAACCTATTGAAGAAGCAAATGTTTTTCAATCACAGAAGTCTTTTCACAGACCCTCTGTGATAACTCTCCGAGGCTTTTTGAACAGGTCTTCTGTCGATACTTTCTTCTCAGGATTTTTAAATGGTTTTTGTTTTGAGGGGGAGCCATGGAAGCTGGCTTATAAGGGGAGTTTTGAATTGAAAATTAAAACCTCAGAAGGTGTCACATTTTTTGAAGTATCTTGATCTCAGAGGTCAGCTCATCAGAACCTCTGGCGCTTCTATCAAAGGCTCTGTGGGTCTGAACTGTGCAAGTGCTCATCTCTCTGAGGATTTTCAAACCGTTTAGGTATAAAAAGGTATAACATGTTAGAAGGCCCCACACATATCACAGAGGCTCTGTTACCCTTAGGTCTCTGACAAAACTCTCTTTTATAGTTTTGTATTATTGATATGGTGCGTGTGGTTCTGTGGATAAGGGTTAAAGTTGACCACGCGCGTGTCAGAAACGGGGGCGCACGTCATCAATCGTGCGTCTTCCCAATACCACGTGACATATTTTGATTCGTCTCTCCCATAAGCCACTCATCATGATATATAGCCAAATAAACGGTTCACTTTCAAAATTCTTCACTATAAATACTCTTCCCCCCATCATAAACCCCTTCATTTCTCTAAATACTCCTCTAGCAAAATCTCAAGCTTTTCGACAACCTGCAACTATGTCTTCAAGCTCAGCATCCGCATCCGCTCAATCCGAAAACAACCCAAGCGACAATGAAGTGAACCAATCTCAAGCACTGACCTCTCATGCCATATCATTCGTACAGAATCGATATGAAAAAGTGATGCTGGTCAAGAAACGCAATAACTACTACTTCGCTCCATCCCCAACTGGCTTCCCAGATTACACCTATCCACCCCTGGAGATTCTTCGAAATCACCCCATCTATTACGCACTCACCGCAACGAAACCTACCCCTGAAACCTATCTCACCCAATTTCTTCTCAGTTCGTACATCTGCACCCTGAAAGATGTTGGATTAAGCATAATAGGCTATGCGTCACACCCAATAGTCAAATCCCTAGTACCTATAGAGATGAACGTCGATACCCTGCGTACTGCCCTGCACCTACCTTCCCTGGATGTTCTTAATTTGGATGCCTTCGCACCAACTCCATCAGATGCAGAATTGATCGATATCCTCGAATTCCACTCTTATACAACAAAGACGAAAATCGTCAAACGAACCGAATTCAAGAGGAAGGGCCTTCCTCCTATGTGGAATACTCTGTTCTTAATAATCAATTGTTGTTTAACGGAGAAAGTCGGCAGCCACGATCAAGCATCTCATGCCATGCTCTCCATCGTCTATGGTATATACTTCAACTTGCCCCTGGATTACGCGCAACTCATATTTGAAGATATGGTGGGCCTAATCAAGAAGAAATGTGCTACTCAAAGGGGTGAGAAATCAAAGGTAAAAGCACAGAAGAAAGCCAAGGAAGACCTCAATCACCCAAACTTAATCTTACAGAGGTTCTTTGGCTTGGTCTTTGGAGACTTGATTGTAGAGAAGCTACCCTCAGCAGAGCCAAATGCTCGTTTATACCCTATGAAAGAGTTTTATCCAACAGAGCATGAGCTAGGCTACAGAAGCCCAAGGCCTTTATCAAAAGCTATGCTCAAATACCTTAACAAAGGAGATAGGAAAGCTTATAGACGTGGATACAGGAGGCCAGAGCCGGTTCCTGAAACCCCTCCACGAATAGGTATCCCCATAGGTGAGAGAGTGCATAAAATGAGAGTTGAGGGACGATTGGAGGTGCCTGCAGAGGCAAGGAAGCTGAGTGAGGAAGGACCGATAGTAGTTAGTAGTCCCCCACGAAGGCCAAAGAAGACTAAGAAGACTCAAAAGGCTGTCGATTCTTCTGAGAAAAGGAAAGGGAAGAAGAGACCCGTAGCAGAAAAGGGTCCAAACAGTCCTCAGCCAACACCCAAAAGGAAGAAATCAAAGAAGGCCCAACCCACAGAGGTTGAGGTCATAGAGGCCAAGATTAAAGAAGGCCCGACAGAGGCTGTACCTAAGCGCAGAAGGTTGCGCAAGACTGTTCTAGAAGAGTCCTCCTCTGAGCAAATACAAGATGTAATCTTCAATCTCCAACAGAGTTTTTCAGCGCCTATAGAGGTGGTAAATTTGGGGACAAAAGTCGTATTAGACGACGAAGAGGAAGAAGTGGAGTTAGACGAGGGTGAAAAAGATGCCGAAGGCACACATCCAAGCCCCCCTCCC
>NW_020200621.1:137416-139295 GCF_001531365.2 Cynara cardunculus var. scolymus
TCTAACAGAGGCTCTGAAGGAGTTGACTTCTACAACTTCTGAACTCAGGGCGACTTTATCAGCCCTTCAGAGCTCTGTCCTCAAAAAGGATGATCTCACAGAAGCCTTCAGCGTGCTGTCTCTCAATCCTTCTTCCATCAACACTCTAAAGACAAAACTGACAGAGGTCGCCGCCCAATACGCTGCAAACATAGTTTCTGTCGGCTACACGGACTACTCCGCCTTCAAGAATGAAATCAAAGAGATGTTCTCCTCTGCGATCACTGTTGGCGTCGACTCCTCATCCTCCAGGGCTAATATTAACCATCTAGCCACTTGCAGAGAGCTAGACACAATAGTTGAGGCTCTCGGAGAGACCGTGTGGAAACACCACGACCATCTTCTCAAAGAGGCCAGAGCTACAAATAAATCCATTAGAGACTGCACGAAGCAACTCGTCAAAGAAGGTGCCTCGTTCCAAAATGAAATCTATCATTGCATCTCTAAAATGAAATGGGCCACAGAGATGGATATCAATACCGCCACTCTGAATGCTGAAATGGTAATAGAGAAGATGGAGAAGGTGGCCTCCAAAGTTCTGAGGCGCTTGAAGAAGGCTTCCCTCACCCCATGCAAGACAGAGGCTACTCAAATCCATGATGATCAGGGAGGCAATGACCCTGATCGTCATGAGGGGGAGAAGAAGACTGAGCCAAAGAAATCAACCGCTGCCAAATCACTGAAAATAGTGGACTCCGCTGCAGCCCTATTCTCCAAAGAAAAATCTTCAGAGCCTACGGGGAAAGGCAAGGGTAAAGTGGAAGACGCATCGCCAAAGAAAGGGTCTAGCTCTGACACACTAGAGGAGATCAATGAAGATGAATATGACGACCCTGATCTAGTTCAAGCTCTCAAGGCATCTTTGGCAGAGGCTCAGATGAAGAAAGGCAGAGCTCCCATCCTCAAAGTCGGAGAAGGCTCTTCCAAACTTGCCAAAATACCTGAAGAGACGTCCACGGGTACGTTCGACGCTCTGTTAGGAATAGTCAATCCAATCTTACCAGAGGGGTCTACCCAGAGGCCTATACTCGAAGAAGACACCAAACCTCCAGAGTCTGCCACAGTGGGGAGGGTATCTGAAATTATTGATTCGATGAACAAGATTTCTACGCATAAGGTGCGTACAGAGCCCGTAACCACTGTCGAAGAGATTCTGTGGTGGCGTTACTCATCCACAGACACAGAGCCCCCTTACAATCCAGAGCTAACTGGAATGCCCTCTGCCGAAGCAAAGTTTCACTTCTCAAAACTCACCAAGCCACCAGTGTAGGTCTTCTCAGACCATGTTATTCGCTCACTTGAAACCATCTCTCCACGCACCATGCTAAAAAAGACCGTGCAGTACACCCAATATACGGTGAAGAGGGATGATGGCAACCTCTATACTTTCACAGATGCTGATCTCCATAACCTGTGTGTTTGATCTAATCTTCTTGCAAAAGATCCTAAACAAGTACATGGAAAGGAGGTCAAGCTACTCGATTTCTCTCAGAAGGCTGATTGAGGTGATGCATGCCCAAGTCAAATTCTACAGCCAGAAAGACTTCGACATTGCTATGAGGTTGGCCCAGCCAGAGCTAAAGATCACTCCTCCGAAGAACAGACCTGTTTGGCTGCATAGGTTCCATCCTAACACCATTATCCACAATCCCATCTTTGGGTTTATTTTCTTGGATAAGGATGAGATCCTAAGATTCTTTGATCCAAAAGAGGCGCACAAGTATTCTACAGAGTCCCTCGAATGGGTATTCAACCTGGTGATTACGGAGAATTACTTCTTTTTGGAAATACCCCTTCGCAACTAGCCTTGCCTTGTTCCTTACCACTACCCCTTGCTCAT